>NW_028141172.1:10507796-10587209 GCF_030444845.1 Prenolepis imparis | reverse complement strand
AAGCAGTGGTATCAACGCAGAGTACTAAGATAGCGCGACGCTAGGGACCGCGAGAGAGAGGAACGCGAAGGAGAGCGCGAGGCGAACACGAGAGCGTGAGGCGTACGCGAAGCAGAGAGAATTTAATTCTACTAATATTTTAATAATAATTTTTTAATAATTTAAATAATGTCGCGATGAGGGAGAAGGACGTTTTATTCTAGAATAAATATATATTTTTCTTTTAATATTAATAATTTTTAATCATATATGCGTGTAATACATGTGTGTCTGAATATAAGAAAAAAATTGAATATATAAAAATAATATATCAAATAATTGATATTAAATATAATATAAAAGGAATAATATAAGAATATAAAAATTTAAAGAGTATAGAATTTAAAATATAAGAATATAGAATTTAAAATATAATTATTAATATGATATAAAATATATAAAAAGGTAATAGATAATAAAATGAATTAATATTATAAATGATAAAAATTAATAATAAAAAATAGACCCCCCGGCAGTGGATGTGATAACGGCGGTAGGGTGGCTGGCGGTGGGGCGGCAAGCGGAGGTGCGGCGGTAGCTGCGAGGCGGTGAGACGGTCGGGCGGCAGGCGATGGTGGGGGCTGCGCCGTGGATGCTCCTTCTATGACAGACAAAAATTTTTTTATATTTTTAATTAATAATTATATATTTTTATTTATATTTTTAATTTATTTAAAATGAGTACTTACAATATAATCTCGGTCCCCTCACATCCAACTCATCGTTTTCTAGGTCCGCATCCGGAATATTATGTTCTGACAACACATCTGATTTGGATGGCAATAGCAATGGTGGCCATGGTAGCAATGTTATTCATTGGGTTCCTACAAACTTTCATTTGTCCACTTAAAAAATGCAATACCTTTTGATATCGACGCTGAAAACACGCGATTCGGTTGTGTTTAGATGATATGACGCAGTTACATACGGTAATTCTCATTAATTTCCTTTCATGAAATTGCAGAAAATGGGTCACATCTCTTGCTTGAGGTTTTTGCACATCAAGTTCGCGATTTCTTAAATAATGCACCATCGAAGTCACTGGAATGTTCTTCAATCTTTCCTGAGACGTCATCTTCACTTTCAGAGTTCTCACTTTAAGTGTTTTTAATTTTTAAACAGTTTATTGTCTGCAAATAGGGCACAGACTGCACGATACTATTTGAGACACTGATAATCGACATTCGCAGCATCTATCTCCCAAAAGTAAAATGTATCTTTCAGTATCGTGTTTCCGCACAGCACGAGCACGTGAAAATAAGTCATTGACTCGCAAAAAACATGCTGTGCAAAATTTGTCATTATTAACTTCATAATAAAAAGAAATGCAACACATTTTTTGTAGTTCAATGATCGTCAATATCGTGGATATCAGCTCGTTTTAGAACCCGCACTTGTTTTTGTTCAGTAAGGTCCGCACTACACTCACTATCATAATCGGAGTCTTCTAAAATTCTTATATTATCATCATCATTATCGGAAGATTCTTCTATGTTCATAACTTCTTCATTGTCCACTTCTTCGACATCTATATACATGTCTTCATCTTCCTCAATGGCCTCATTATTCTCAAAGACCTCTTCTCCATTTTCGATGACAATCACATCTTCATCAGACGACTCGTCTAATATTGCCTCGAAATTATTATTTTCCATTTTTTACACATTACTGCGCAATTTTTCCACACTTTTTAAAATTATGTTCTATAGAGCACTTGCACCCGCTATACTTTTTTCGACCGACCGATGTATCTGTGCGCTTGCAAATTACATACTATGGTTTGAAGTGGCAGCAGTCCTTATATTTCATCTAATCATTTCTTCCCCTCTTCATGATTAACGGATTGTTTAATTACATATCAGAAAAGTGATCTCCCTTCATCGCGTTATCGCTTTTGACACAAAGCGGCCGGACATCGGCGCTCATTTATGTTTATAAAAATTCAAGCGGCCGGACATCGGCGCTCCCTAAAGAATGAGAAAGAATTCCACTTAGGGGGAGGGGAAAGGTACCGCAAAGGCTGCCGAATATCGGCGTGTAATGCAACACGGTCTTTTACCGCGAAAAGAAACACGTGTCCCGACGTGTTCATTGCGATAAGCGCGACCTCCCAAGATCCTCTCAGATGGAGGAGGGGAGGGGGAGGTACCGCGAGGGCGGCCGAATGTCAGCAAAATTATCGCAAAAGAATTCTTCCTAAACAATGAGGAAGAAACGTCACATATGGGCAGGGGAGGGGGAGGGCGGAAGTACCGCCAAAGCGCGTCGCCTTATGGGGGAGGGGAGGGGAAGTACCGCGAGGGCGGCCGAATATCGGCGCTCACTTTGCGGTGTTTTGTTTATAATAAAACATGTTAGATAATTCAAAGTAATACAATACACTGTTTTGTTTATGAAAAACAATACGCGATAAGCATCTCCCGCACAGCGATAAGCGCCCCCGCCCCGCGTGACGTCAGCCCCCCTCGCCAACAAGATCCCCCCCGCCCCGCGTGACGTCATACCCCCTCGCCACGGAGAACCCCCACGCCCCGCGCCACCCTCGGAGGACGTGGGTTAGAACTCTCCTTGTATGCAGTGGTATCAACGCAGAGTACTTCAAACATAATTTTCGTCTACGAAAAAAAATATCTATCTGTATAAAATAAAATTTTTAAATCAAAAGTTGCGAAAATACAAACATTGAAATAATAACAAAGCATGATGTGTTTTTAAAAATAAGAAGTTTAGAAGCTCTCAGAAACTAGTATTTTATGATACAAAAAACATATTACAAAATAATACTAATAATTGTAAACTTTTTCTGTTGTATTAAAAAAATTTAAACTTTACATTAATTTGTTATTAAATTGAAGCAAAAAATTTGAATTGAGGCAATAAATTGTTTTCAAATATGTTTAATAATTTATAATAATTGTAACCTGCATTGTGCGCTGGACATCCATCATGCATAAAAATGATGTTGCGTCGAAATAGCGGTATATCGTCGATAGCAGCGGAGGAAAAAGTAAATTTGGCAACTCATCGCGCAAAAATTCCAGATAATTTAGACCATTTAATCTCTCCGGCAAGAATACTGGACCAATCTAATTATTTGAAGTTTGCCCATAAATAAATACACATAAATACACATTATGACTTCATAGAAATTATTGAAGAAAGTAGAAGTAAAAAAACGGAGAACTAAAATAATACTAAATTTGTTATCTAAATAAAAAAGCAAAAAATTAAACCAAAAATAAATACGTAAAACTCCAATCACAGGAGAAAGACCAAAAGATGGCAAAATGTAAAAACATGTTTTGTTATAAATTTCAAGAAATTCTAGACTGCAAAACTAAACCATTAGTAATTATTTACCAACTCATCATCGATCAAGCCAGCCCAAACATTGACTTTAAATCGATACTGAGATTTATTATCCCATGTCAAAAAAGGATTTTCAACGCCATAATAATGATAATTATGGGAGTTGAATATTCCATCTTGCGTAAAAGTACATTCGTCAGTCCATAGTATACGACGAGAAAATAATGAATTCTCTCTCACTGCCTCTAAATAATTCCGGCAAACTGTCGACGTGGAGGATGATCACGAGGAAGCAATTGCTGCACTCGAATAAAATGATATGGGTGGATCTTATTTTCTTTTAAAATTTTATGCATAAGGACGTGCGAAATGCCCATTTCTCCCCCGACTACTCTAGTACTTATTCGAGGATCGGCTTCGACCCGTGCCATCACATCTTCTTCCACTTCCGGATTTCTCACATTACGAAGATGTCCTTCGAGTTGTACAGGCATAACATTGCCAGTTTCACGTAAACGTCTCACTGCACGACGAATCACATTCACGTTTAGATGTCTCACGTTTGGATACATCCACTGATATAGGCCCTAGCCGCGAGAGCTGCGTTTTCCTTGTTTGCAAAATACAAACGGATCATATTAAAATAATCTTCCATAAAATATGGCATAATTTATGATGTTTCACGCACAGAATGACAAATAAGAATGACAAATGAATCATTTTCTTTTGTTTATAAGCAATTTTTTTAGCCATTACATAAAAATAAACAAATGGTTGCCAAGCCAACACCGATACATTACCAACTAATTTCTAAATAAAAACAAAGATAAATTTGACCAACGTCGCACTCAAACAAAACGCGAAAAGTGCTTAACTATTTACAAAACATGTAACGTACTATTTACAAAACATTTTTCTCGTTACGGCCGCAATTTCAGTTAACATTTAAATAAATGAGGGAAGTCAGAGAGGATTATTAGAAATTAAAATTCTCCAATTGAGAATTAATTCCAAAATAAGTCTTGGCAATGTACCAAGCAAAATGAAAAATTAATAATTAGCTTAAAATTAAAATTATTAATTTTAAAATTATTAATTAATAATTATCTTGTCGTTTTGCTTATTAAAAATAAATTCTTTCATTAAATTAACAAAGTCGCTGTATTGTGATACAGAATAACGCAAATGTTTTACGTGATGATTGTTCCTGTAAATTATTTTGTTAATCGTTTAAAAACAAGTTGAATAATAAATAAATTTAAAATAAATAAATAAATCGCAAGTACTTCCCCTCCACTCGGTACGAGAGCATGAGCACGGTAGCCGCCGCGCCGCGGCCGTTGCGCCGTAGCCTTTCTCACTTCGCGCGCTCCGCCCCTGGCTTTCTTTTGTAGCTCCGCGCAGATTGGCTGATTATAATAATTAATTGCAAATTATTCATCAGATCGAAAAATAGTATTAGACTTTTTTTCTTAGATTCTCATTCTCTATCGAATGGCACTGAGCGTATCCGACACTTTTTTAACACCCTGTATATATTTAAATTGTATAAATTAAATTATTTTTTAGAAACATTATTAATACAAACTGAAGAAATACACTCATCTATTAATTGTGATAACATGAACAAAGATCATAACGATAAAAAAAATACTGATGCTTCAATGTCGCATGGTGAGAATATATTTTTAATTACAGTAACTTTTCCTATAAATAAGTTTGCTGTTGCGTAAAGAGTGAGAGAGAGAGAGAGAAAGAGAAAGAGAGAGTGTGTGCATATACCGTTACGCGGATACCGAATTAAATACAAGCACCGGGCAGTTAATTCGGCATCCTTTAAATTTGGCGCGTATCTCTGCGCACCGCAGCGCCAATCCCAACCTGCGCGTCATCGCTATCGCACGCCGCACCGATCGTTCCGCGTCCGACAAGAACCCGCCGTTTTTAAAATTCGCTCACGGGCAACCGTTTTGCGAGATAAACAAACGTTGACAACAAGCGGTTTTGTCCTCTGACCCTCGAGATGATTCCATATCACGTGTAGCGGAAACAAAGGTTCGTTGATTCTTGCTTCGGAACCTTCTCGAAGGTTCCGAAGCGAGAATAAAGCCGTTTATTATAACGGCGGGATAAAGCCGTTTGCGCGGCGCCAAAATCCAGCACTCATCTGGAAGCACTTCGCGCAGAAGATTGAGAGTTTCGCTCCTCAAACTGATTCGTTCCGCTCTTTGTTCTCGGACTTTCCTGGTCTCGCGTTGCACTTCTTACCGTGTTTTTGCGTCGTCGCGGCCCGAGTTCGCCGCGCAACTCTTGTACATTATTCTTTGGTTTATTTCTTGTAAATATAGTGTCATTGTCCGTGTTAAACAGTATTCATTCTTTTGTGTCGTTGCACTTTTCTGTGTTTTCACCGGTACCACGAGTTCGCGTGTTACCGTTGCCGACGCGTGTAAGATTCCGAACATTTGCTATATATTAACTCTTCTTACAAATAAGTTTATATAATTGAAGTTAAGATGTAATATGGCTTAATCTTTGTTCTTAGATGTTAATAAAATGTATGTAGAGAACGAGAATAGTAAGACTGACACGCAGAACTATGTCAAAGAATTGTCGTCTAACATTTCTGGTATGTAAAATCAAAAAGTAATTATATGTATCCATAATTTATCTGAATAACTTACATTACTGCAGCAAATGAAATATTTATGAATGTCACATTATTGTACACATTTAAATTATATAAATTAAATTGTTATTTTTTAGAAACATTATTGATGCAAACCGAAGAAATGCACTCAACTACTTGTCATAATATGAACAAAGATCATAACGTTCAAAGGAACACTGATGTTTCAATGCCTCTTGGTGAGAATATATTTTTAATTTCACTTATTTTTCCTATAAATAAGTTTGCTATATAAACAGGGTAGTTAAATTAATCGACCACACTAGCCAATGAATTTGTCTAAGTTATGACTTTATCGACCATATGGTTGTGGTCTTTATAAAGTATAACTTGAAATTATTAATTACAAATTTTTTCTTAAGTGAGAAAAATATTGGTCCGAAAGTCGCTGAATCGGGAATCGAACCCGAGTCTTTCGCTTTCCGGGCGACTGCTCTTACCTCTAAGCTATTCAGACCCTTCGAAACAATACTTCTCTCTTTTTTGCTTTCATTTCAAGTTATACTTTATAAAGACCACAACCATATGGTCGATAAAGTCATAACTTAGACAAATTCATTGGCTAGTGTGGTCGATTAATTTAACTACCCTGTTGATTAATTTACTAGCGATATATAAAGAATAAAAAACATATTTAAATTTGCTCCTGGACCTAATCATGGAGCCTACCCGTATAGATGATTTTCCAACTGTTTAGTATACGCCGGCGGATATACAAGGCGTTATTTACAAATAACTATATAAAAGCAAAAAGAGAGAAGTATTGTTTCGAAGGGTCTGAATAGCTTAGAGGTAAGAGTAGTCGCCCGGAAAGCGAAAGACTCGGGTTCGATTCCCGATTCAGCGACTTTCGGACCAATATTTTTCTCACTTAAGAAAAAATTTGTAATTAATAATTTCAAGTTATACTTTATAAAGACCACAACCATATGGTCGATAAAGTCATAACTTAGACAAATTCATTGGCTAGTGTGGTCGATTAATTTAACTACCCTGTTGATTAATTTACTAGCGATATATAAAAAATAAAAAACATATTTGCTATATAATTTTTCTTACAAATAAGTTTATATAATTGAAGTTAATATGTAATATGGCTTAATCTTCGTTCTTAGATGTTAGTGAAATTATGTATATAGAAAACGAGAATAGAATGACTGACACACAAAACTACGTCAAAGAATTGTCGTCTAACATTTCTGGTATGTAAAATAAAAAAATAATGAAATGTATCGTTAATTTGTTTGGATAATTTTACATTATTTTTCCAAATTAAATATTTATATATTTTACATTATGGTACATATTTAAATTGTATAAATTAAATTGTTGAATTTAGAAACACTATTGACAGAAGTCGAAGCAATACACTCAGCTATTACTTGCGATAACACGAATGAAGACCACAGCAATCAGAAAAACACTGATATTTCAATATCTCATGGTGAGAATAATATATTTTTTGTTATAAATTTTTACTCTTATTTTTGTATAAGTACGTTTTTATAATTGAAATTAAATGGTATCTGGTTCTATTTTGTTTCTAGATGTGAACAAAGTGATGGGCATAGAAAATGAAATTTATAAAAATTGTAGCACTGATGTGCAAAGTACTACTAAAGAATTAACTACTAACATTGATGGTATGTGTGCAATCACGGGATCGCGTTCGCGGTCTAGTGCGCGTTAGTGGAGTGTGGAAGTGACAAGAAAATCGGTTTGACCTTTTCTTATTCTTTGGAGAAAATTAACACCTTTATTTTTGGCGACGTTCTGTCAGAAGCGGCTTTACAATAATTTTAAATGACTCGAAGGAAGTACGAGACAAGAATTCTGTGCGTGTGCAACGAGATTACTGATCGAACGCTTACGAGGGCAGAAACGATAGTGAGTGCAGGAGCCCCGGACACGCGGCTTTATCTCGCAGACCTTCTCGAAGATTCGGCGAGAGAAAAACAAGACGATGTTAGCCTCAAGACAAAGGCGGTGACAATTTTGGAACGATTGGAGGGCAACATTGTTGTCGTGATTGTTTTGTGCGCGAGCGTTCGAACGGCTGCGACCGTTCGAGTCTATTGACTCGAGCGCGCCTCTCGCCAAAGCGCGCGATCGAGAGAGCGTGGATGATCGCGATTGGCGCGCGGTCAGAGCAGCGCGGCTCTCGCGCGCTCTATTTAAACGCGATACATTATAATATAATCTCGGCACACCTGTAAGCGCGCACACACACTCATATATACATACACACACAGCGTTCCTTTTAATTCGCAACAGTATGTAAAAATTATCAGAAAAATAATAAATTGTATATCAATTTTTCTAGTCAATTTTATGTTTATAATGTGTGTGTGTGTGTGTGTGTGTGTGTGCATGCGCGCACGCATGCGTAAATTACATTTGCATTTCTTTTTATTTAAAAAAAATATATGACTATAAAAAATACTAAAAAATATATCCGAGTATCTTCTATTTGTCAAAATATTAAAAACAAAATTTGCAATAATCAAAGAAATTATGATTCTCCAATATTGAATAGTAATTTCACATTTTTCTGTAACTTCTTTCAAATACTTTCATCAAAGAATTTTTTTCAAAATATTTCTATTTAATTATATCCCTAACAGCACATGATATATGAATATTCTACATTCATACTGCGAATGTACGTACTGTATGTAATATACTGAGAACATCTCTATAATATCTCTTGTAGTATATCATTTTTCGTATATTTTCAGAATATTATCAGAATATCTCTTGTAGTATATTATTTCTCGTATATTCTCAAAATATACTTTTTCATATATTCTCAGAATATACTTTTATGTATATTCTCAGAATATACTTTAGAATTACGCGAATTTATTTATTGGCGGATATGTATATGTACAGCAACGCCATCATTTTGATACAAATTTCTGGTATTGTCGGCGTCCGGCGCCGGTCTCTTTTTTTCCTTTGTGCTCGTGACGAGTGTGCAACGCGACGACGTGATTCTTCGTCTAATCCTAATTAATCGCAGGTAATTCTTTTTATTTATTTTAAAAAGCATCAAATATTCAAATTCTATAAAAGATATTTTCACATTATATAAAGATATATTGGTCATATTTTTTGTTAGTACTTGCGATAGTTTATGATAAAAAACGTTATTGCAATTAACCTTAAAATCGCATATTTTTTAAACTTGTCTATATTTTATCATAAATTTATATTATTTATAAGATCAAATAAAAAATATATTTTTAAATACTTATTCTAAAACTTTTGTAATATTGCGGCATTGTCACAGAGAAGTGCAAGTTGAAATATCTACGCTTTTTGCAGATAAAAATCTGCATGCGTATGCTTTTTTTTGTGACAATACTACAATATTTTGATCTTATAAATTCACGATAAAATATAGACAAGTTTCAAAAATATGCGATTTTAAGGTTAAAATGTAGTAATAACCATAGACATATCAAATAGATCCAGCATGCATGTACTTGGAAAAATAAACAAAGTAGCAAAACATAAAATTTTCTCTTTTCATCACGATACTTTATACTTTCAGGTGAGATTATTGTCAATTGCTGGCCATTGCTGTCATATGTGTCAGAAAAGGATTTATCGATTCACAGAGTCACCGATGTTTTATTTCTCTTTGTTCTGCCAAACCCAACTTGTATCTTAATAAGGAAATATATGGTATACTGGATGATCTATCGTATATGTCTATGGTAAGCATGTATTTTATTGTAAACTATCAAGTATTAACAAAAAATGACATATCTTTATATGTGAAACTATCTTTTATAGAATACCTTTGAATATTTGGTTTTTATCACGATACTTTATACTTTCAAGTGAGATTATTGTCAATTTAGAATTAATTTAGAATTAGTATTATTTTATTAGAAATTATAATTTAGAATTAATATTATTTTATTTTCGTATATATAATATATTATAGTATGCAATAATTCATTTTTTGTAGAATAAGTTTGTTATTTTCCTAAAAAAGATTAATTGTTCTTATACTTTAAATATTATTCTTAGGATAAGAAATTATGATGGCAATGTGAAATTTAAATAATTATTTAATACTTTTTGTTATTTATATATAATGAAATAGAATATACAATAAAAAATTATGAAAGGTTTAGCTCGAAATATAAAACATGATTGGATTGAAGGCCTTTAACGAGCGAATAACATAAGACAAAGTTTTAATTTTATTGATGTGAGATTAACAATTATTTTACAGGGAACGTTTCGACGCTTACTTGCGTCTCTTCAGCCGCAAACATTGAATTTAATATATATGACGCGTGTGTGTTTCATACGGAAATCATTACTTAGCAGTAAGAACGCTGGTGTTAACGCATTGATTTAATGAGGACCGTTGTCATGTTCGGAAAGTCCTTTAAATATAATTTTACAGTGTGATTAGTTTTTTGAGTTTGTTGGAAATAATTTTTTTCTTTTCTTCTTGTAACTCACCGGTTGTGTGGCATCTTTGTTATAATAGTGTAATGACCATATGTCAAGTCGAACTTCATGATAGTCAAACTTAAAATTGTATGTCACATTAATAAGAATTTTATCGATTATTTTTTGTATCCGTTATTTTGTATGAGCAAGTGTTATTACAGTCGAACGGTCGTAGACAATATGATTGTTGTGTACAAGTATATGACTTTATATATGATAAGAGGTAGACCAAGAGACAAATAAACATTTGGGAGTCATTTTTTTAAATTATCGAACAACGGAAAATACGAATCGTCTAAGATGTCCATGTCTTCCATTATATTGAGTCCATTTTCTTGTTTTTTTATGTGTATAGATTCCGAAATTAATCTTTTATAATAGTTGGTTTCATGATCTAATATTTTAATATTATCTCAATCTATGGTGTGTTTTTGATCTATTATATGCTGAGAGATTACGGATTGTTTGGAAGCGTGATGTTTTATGTTGGACCTATGTTCGTTTATTCTTGTTTTTATCTGTCTCTTCGTCTGTCCCACATATGATGCATCACATTCTTGGCAATTTATTTTATAAACGACATTATTGTTATTTGATGGCGGTGTAGAGTCTTTATGTACCTTAATGAATCTATTGAGTCTGTTAAAGCATCTATAACCCATAGTCAATTCGGAGCCTCTAAATGAGGTGCATACTTGTTCGGATAATTGTTTTATATATGGTATTACAATGAATTTTTTATTCTTCCTTTCGTCTGTTTCGTTGTTCGTGTTCTCTGTTTGTGGATTTAGTTTAGTCGCGATTAATTTCTTTATTCTTAATTGCACGTACTTGTAAATAAAATCTAAGGGGTAGCTGTTGTTCAACAACGTATTGATAACTAATTTTATGTTCTTTTCGTGAAACTGCGGTTGTGAAAGTAGAAGAGCTCTGTCGATCAGGTTGTAAATCGTGCCTATTTTGTGACAAGTCGGATAGTTGGAGAGGAACAACAAATATCTGCCCGAATGTGTCTTTTTTTGAAACCAGTCAATGGTTAGTTCATTCTTTTCGACTATGATTTTTAAGTCTAAGAAACTTAGGCTCCGGTCTTTTTCCCACTCACAGGTGAATTGTATTCGTTTGTGGAAAGAATTGAAAATATCAATTATTTGCTGGATCAAATGATTGGGCGCTGCCAATATAATGTCATCCACGTATCGACGGAATAGTGGAAGCGTCTTGTCTATCTTATATAGGGCTTTATTTTCAATGTCCTGTAGGACAATGTCCGCTATTATGGGGGATAGGGGTGATCCCATGGGGGTGCCGAATGTTTGTTTATATATGACGTTGTCAAAACTGAAGTACGTGGAAGTCAGAATAAATTGTATTAAATTTATAAATTCATTTTTTGGTATTTTTGTTTTTTCTTTTATATACGACCATCTATTGGAGATACCTTGGAGTGCCAAATCTACCGGAACATTTGTGAACAACGAAACTACATCAAGTGATACTAAAATTATCTGTTCTTCTAATTTTAATTTTGAGAGAATATCGTAAAGTTCATAGCTGTTTTGAATGTTGCTTCGTGCTGGGGGTAGGCTCGTAATAAGGATGTTTTAAATGAAGTGTGCTATGGAGTATAAGGGGCTGTTTAGCGAAGATATAATAATACGTAAAGGATTGCCCTCTTTGTGGATTTTAGGAACCCCGTAAGCTTTCGGAAGTAATCTGTCACTCGATCTTAGATGATGATATTGTTTGGAATCGATGTATTCGTTCGTAAGAAATTGTTTCAGTATTTTATTTAATTCTGTCTCTATTTTTTTTATCTATATATTTTAGAAATTAATCGCGACTAAACTAAATCCACAAACAGAGAACACGAACAACGAAACAGACGAAAGGAAGAATAAAAAATTCATTGTAATACCATATATAAAACAATTATCCGAACAAGTATGCACCTCATTTAGAGGCTCCGAATTGACTATGGGTTATAGATGCTTTAACAGACTCAATAGATTCATTAAGGTACATAAAGACTCTACACCGCCATCAAATAACAATAATGTCGTTTATAAAATAAATTGCCAAGAATGTGATGCATCATATGTGGGACAGACGAAGAGACAGATAAAAACAAGAATAAACGAACATAGGTCCAACATAAAACATCACGCTTCCAAACAATCCGTAATCTCTCAGCATATAATAGATCAAAAACACACCATAGATTGGGATAATATTAAAATATTAGATCATGAAACCAACTATTATAAAAGATTAATTTCGGAATCTATACACATAAAAAAACAAGAAAATGGACTCAATATAATGGAAGACATGGACATCTTAGACGATTCGTATTTTCCGTTGTTCGATAATTTAAAAAAATGACTCTCAAATGTTTATTTGTCTCTTGGTCTACCTCTTATCATATATAAAGTCATATCAAGAGACACGGTAGTATCTCGCGCCTAGTTTGGGCGAAGCCGACCCCTTAGAAGCGAGGCACCGTGTATCTTTACGCGAATCGGACAGTTGAGGTAATCATAGATTTCGGATGCTCAATAACGGCTGAAGCGATCGAGTTTTTACTAGTCTTAATCGAAAGATTGAGGTCGAATTAAATAAGGAAAGTGTCTTTATTTTTGCTCTACGTTCATTATAAACGAAGATATCACGATGCAAAGTTTCAATATGAAAAATTTCTTGTAAGAAACGTCCACGTCGTCATCGTTCGCAAGTCCCCAATGTGCGCATGCGCGATTCTTGTACAGTTCCAGCTTTTGGTACAAGAGCGCTAGTGCTTCGTAATGTTTACCACGGACAGATGTGTGCTTATAGGTTAAATGGTCCGGGATATATATATAACGTGTATGTGATATGTGACATGTGTCATAGGTTAAATGTGCGGTTAGCTCGTTTTTATTTATTATAAGAGAAGTCCAGCCAGAGGGTCATAATCGATAGAAGAAGAAGATGAGATTTATAAGAATCAAGTAATTATTTTATTTTATATTTCTTATAACAATATTAACAATTATATTCTTATGAAAAAATAATAGGATGGTTACGTAACAAGAAAATAGTTATTATTATATTATTATGAAAAAAATATAGTATATCACATATAAGTAGTATTGCATATCACATGTATGTAGTATATTGCATATCACATGTATCGTTACCATTTTATTTTACTATTTCTTTCATAATAATAACTACTTTCACGCTACGCTACCATCCTACTATTTCTTTTATAAGTACATAATTATTGATGTTAAATTAAGAAGCGAATAAAAGCTAATAATGATAAATAATGTATAGATAATAAATAATGTGATATTTTCATTTAAATTTAAAACAATTTGAAACATGCTCTATATATGCGTCACACAATTGATTGTACAGGTTATATTTGAAAAACCGATGTAAAAAAATGACAGAGCCAACATTAACGGAGGAGGAATTAACGCAAAAATACAAGAAGGAACGAAAGGAGTTGCAAGGTATCCGAGTCAAAGATCAAATTTCTTATCAATGGATCACCTTCGGTCCAATTTTTTATCCTTTTTCCAGCAAATTTGTGTGATTTTAATAACAAATTTTAGTTCCAATTTAACTAAGAGATTAAAATGTTTTTTTATATAATATCAAATCAGATCAGATGATTTGACATTTTCTTTTTGATTGTAGCGCAGATACAAACTTTGAAAAAGTCCATTTGCAAAGGTGACAAGAAGAAGAAAAAAGAGGTCGCGGAAGAGATAAGTCGCTTAAAGGAAAGCTTAGAAAAACGGCAAGCGGAAGAATTGAATGCATGGAGATTGGCACATGTCACCCTGAACGATGAGCAGACAGAGCCTACACAAGTGAGCGAAGAAGTTGATAAGGACAATAGTTGCTTGGAACAGTCGACACACAGACTTTCCAAGGCACAGAAAAGAAGAGAAAAAAAGGCAATTGCGGAGAAGGAATGCAAGCAGAGAATCATCGAACAGGAGGCGCTTAACATCTTTGGCAAGAGGAATGTCGAAATGGAAGCCATAAAGGAAATTCTTTCTAAGCGAGACTTGATGATCTATGAAATCCCTAGCGATGGCCACTGGTAAAATATCTCACATTATTTCTTCTTAAGTATGTATAGTCTTAAATAGTTTTGTCTATTTTGCTGAGAAAGGCAAAAATAAACACTGACAATACTGTACAATAATTTAAATGTATCATTTGAGATTTGTTCATTCATTAAAACACATAAAAACCTGAATTTTTGTTTGTAGTTTATATAATGCAGTGGCGCATCAACTCAAAATAAATGGAGAAACACCTCTAAGTTTAGATGACCTTAGAACAAAGACTGCTGATTATATGAGAGAAAACATGAACGATTTTCTACCATTTCTTTCTAACTCAGATTCTGAGGATCTATTGACGCCCGAGGAGTAGGAAAAATAATAGGATGGTTACGTAACAAGAAAATAGTTATTATTATATTATTATGAAAAAAATATAGTATATCACATATAAGTAGTATTGCATATTACATGTATGTAGTATATTGCATATCACATGTATCGTTACCATTTTATTTTACTATTTCTTTCATAATAATAACTACTTTCATGCTACGCTACCATCCTACTATTTCTTTTATAAGTACATAATTATTGATGTAAAATAAGGAAGCGAATAAAAGCTAATAATAATAAATAATGTAAAGATAATAGTGCTATAAATGATATGAGCTATAATAAAGAATTTATATACATTTTTATAGCACATAGCATTCATAACATTATTATCTTTACATTATTTATTATTATTAGCTTTTATTTGCTTCCTTATTTTACATCAATAATTATATACTTATGAAAGAAATAATAAGATGATAGCGTAGCATGAAAGTAGTTATTATTATGAAAGAAATAGTAAAATGGTAACGATACATGTGATATGCAATATACTACATACATGTGATATGCAAAATACTACTTATATGTGAGATGTACTATATTTCTTTCATAATAATTACTTTCTTGTTACGCTGCCATCCTACTATTTCTTTCATAAGTATATAATTGTTAATATAAAATAAAGAAACAGTATATTTTGTATATATGTACGTACTCTAATGATTTAAATATGTTTTACATTACAGGTACAGAATGAGGACATTGTATACTAGAGTTGCTCAAAAAGTAATGCCCTACATTATTTTTTCAGAGATATTTATTCAACAATTTATACACAATATACATGGTAATCTCAATCAACTTCTATTTCTTTATGCCAGTACGATACATTATATGTATTTACTTGCCTTTACTGTACCAACTTTTGTCCTTTCCACGTAACCATGTTTTCACATTTGAATCACGCCCTCTTCATCTTCCAAACCGTATTTCGCGAAGTGCATTTAATTAAGTGGTTCAAAAAGTTAAATATTGGAAGCTATCGCTAAACTGTGTTAAACATATAATTTAAAGATCTCTGCGAAACAAGATTGGGAAGATGATGAGGGGATGATTGAAGCTGTGATGACATGGTTACGTAGAAAAAACAAGAGTTGATACAGTAAAGGCATACATATACTTGTATCGTGCTGGTATAAGGTTATAGAAGTTGATTGAGATTATATTAAAAGATAATATATATTTAAAAAGAAGAAATATCCATGTATGTTTAAAAACATTTCAAATCTGTTTAATAAATAGTTTCTGAAAAAAATGGCATTATTTGAGCAACCCTAGTAAATCTAAATCATATACAAAAATGAATGATATCCCTATAAAAACTTATCTTTAAAAAAAGGTACAAAAAGGCGCCTAGTATGGGCACGCCAGTAGTGAAAAATTACCCATTGCAAACCCATGTAGAATTGTAGTATAAAAAATTACCTATTGCAAACCCATGTAGAATCATATGAAAAATTATCCATTGCAAACCCATGTAGAATCGTACTACAAAAGTAATGATATAAAAAAAATTGCGCGCCAAGTAAAAGTAGAAACTTTTGTACCAGTGGAAAATTTAAATTGCAAACCTATAGAGTCGTATAATGAACCAGTGAAAAATTCAAGTTGCAAACCCATGTAGAATAGTATAGAAATTAAAAAATTATTAAAATTAATACAAATAAAAAAAAATAAAAAAATTTTAATTAAAAAAACTAGGCACTGCTAAATTAAACAATATGCTAAAGTTAATTTTGAAATTTAGCAGTGCCTAGTTTATTTAATTAAAATTTTTTATTTTTTTTTATTTGTATTAATTTTAATAATTTTTTAATTTTTATACTATTCTACATGGGTTTGCAACTTGAATTTTTCACTGGTTCATTATACGACTCTATAGGTTTGCAACTTAAATTTTCCACTGGTACAAAAGTTTCTACTTTTACTTGGCGCGCAATTTTTTTTATATCATTACTTTTGTAGTACGATTCTACATGGGTTTGCAATGGATAATTTTTCATATGATTCTACATGGGTTTGCAATAGGTAATTTTTTATATACTTGTACACAACAATCATATTGTCTACGACCGTTCGACTGTAATAACACTTGCTCATACAAAATAACGGATACAAAAAATAATCGATAAAATTCTTATTAATGTGACATACAATTTTAAGTTTGACTATCATAAAGTTCGACTTGACATATGGTCATTACACTATTATAACAAAGATGCCACACAACCGGTGAGTTACAAGAAGAAAAGAAAAAAATTATTTCCAACAAACTCAAAAAACTAATCACACTGTAAAATTATATTTAAAGGACTTTCCGAACATGACAACGGTCCTCATTAAATCAATGCGTTAACACCAGCGTTCTTACTGCTAAGTAATGATTTCCGTATGAAACACACACGCGTCATATATATTAAATTCAATGTTTGCGGCTGAAGAGACGCAAGTAAGCGTCGAAACGTTCCCTGTAAAATAATTGTTAATCTCACATCAATAAAATTAAAACTTTGTCTTATGTTATTCGCTCGTTAAAGGCCTTCAATCCAATCATGTTATATATAATGGTTAAAAAAGGACAAAATATCTCTCCTTTTTATAATGTTTTGAGATTAAAATAAATATTTATAAAATTTAAGTAAACAGAGTACAAATTAATTTAGTAACATCCTAACCTAACCTTGAAGCCGGAGGAAAAAACACCCGCAACGCCAAAACACGACACAGAGCGGGGAGGCAGCAAGGACACGACAGCTGACGACAAATCCTTGCCACCTACACCCAAGGTGATAAAGCGTCTTAAGATCCTGAGGACCGAGCTGAAAGTGGACGACAGCGGAAGCCAGTCAAAGGTGGCAATCCTGGGACGATGCCAGCAGGACGAGGACAGCGATGACAACGGGCTGGAGCCTACTGCAACATCTGTAAATAAATAATTATATATTAGTTATAGGTAGCACAAAAGTGCACTTAAAGGCGAGAGGCCTATGGAATGCTGCGAGCATTCTTTCTTTTCTTTTATTTAGTATATTATGTTTAATTTACGGTTAATCGCGAAAGCGTGAGCGAGAGAGCTCGAAAACACAAGAAGTGCAAGAAAGTGTAGCTTCACTGCACTTTCTATACTTGTAGGACTTGCACTTTCCTACACATTTAGTTATGATTGATTTATTTCGTTACCATTGGAAATGTATCCATTTATTTTATTTATTTCACACGCGACAAGGGGAAAGAAACCCGATATTAGCGTAGAACTTTTATTTAATCAACCTGGTTACCCTGAGCGCAAGCGCGAGGCGGCGGCGAAGAGTGCGCATGCGTCGAGCCGCCGATGGAGCGAGCATAGTGGGGGAAAGATATATAAGGAAGAGCCGAGAGAGGAACAAGGCTTTCCGGTTGAGTAACATCGAGTATACATCTCGTGATCGGAAGTCGAGAATGGAGACTTTCGGTTGAGCACCAATGAGAATAACATCTCGTGATCGGAAGTCGAGAATAGAGACTTTCGGTTGAACACCAATGAGAATAACATCTCGTGATCGGAAGTCGAATAGCGTGCGCGTACGGTAGAAGGGCTTTTGTTCGAATAACAAGGGGATAGATAATTCTCGCGAGCGAAAGTACGCTGTGATAGGAGAAACGTTCGGGCGAATCACAATCGCGAATAAATCCGGGCGTAATCCTGATACGACTGAATGACGCGTGCGACGTGCGTCAGCGTTTGATGTTGTGATAATTAAATCCAAAGACAAAACCTGTGAACATATAAATATATATATTTGTTAAATATATTTTATTCTATATTTTAAACTAAACTAAAAGTGAAGTTACTTACCCTGGTGAAATCCCGACATCCTGGAAGTCCGTGAAATCCTGCGTCTGCGGTGATCCTGGAATCCCGCGAAGACCTGAAACAAAAGGAAAAGGGCGTTTAATAAAGGTAATAAGGGAAAAGTGAGCGCGCATATAGCATACTTAGCTGGGATAAAGTATTGCGTCATTACGACGTGTCACGACGTGTCGAGGCAGCCATCTTGGAAACAGTTGGTCGAAACAAAGGAACTGCGTAGTTACGGCGGCCATCTTGGACACCGTCGACAGCCGACAAAGGATTGATGCGCAGTGTCCGGAATAAACAAAGCATCCTTGATCATTAGAGGTGAAATGATCTGGCGACCGTGTATGTAAGGTAAGAGATATCAATATTATCTCAATCTGTAGTTCTCGTCCGTGTATCATCCGATCACAACCTAACCTAATTTAAATATATGCATGCATAATATATTAGTAACATACTGAAGATATACTGTTAATATTCTTTAGATATCACTAGTATATACCCCAAGATCTTCTTAGTATATACTATGAATTAAAATAGAAGGACATTAGAGCATTCTCAGTACGTACTCAGTACATCATAGTACGTATTTCGAATGCTCTGAGAATATACTCAATATACTTTTGCGATATCCTCCGAACATTCTTAGTATCTACATGTGCTGTTAGGGATGATTTACATTAATAGTAATATTAAATAAAATTAATTAATAACTACCCAGCAAACACAGAATATAACTATTATATAATCTAGAAGTAACACGCAATATAACATGAGTTATACATTATTAATATTTATGTTACATAATTTTCTTTTGTAACTGCAATATAATTGTGTTCTAAAACGGTTATATTTCTTTGTTATTTACTGGTTATAACAGTATAACAGTAATATAACTGAAATATTACACGTTATATAACAAATGCTACATTAGCATTACCTTAATATTACATATGTTATGTCCTGTGGACTGCACGATTCTTTTCTCCTCCCCGATTTACGCAGATTCGCGTTCCGCGAACATATTAATTATAAGACCGAAATTAGTTATAAGAATTAAACGGAGAAAGACAGTGATTGTGAAACAACTCGACCGGTGAGATTACGAAACCTACACTTTGATCAATAAGTCATAGGTAATGTTGAAATATCACGATCGACACACGCTATCAGCGGACCAAAGATCAGAATTAGGAAAAAACACTTCATACGAGAGAGCAATACGTTGCGCAAAAGGGATTAAAACACCGAACGTATGACTATGAGTCACAAGAAAAGAAGACGCCCTTTGCCCTATAAGAAAGGCAGACGAATAGTATAAAAGCAGCGAATCTTCCAAGAACGCTCTCATTAATTCCGGCTGCATCTTGGCACTGGCGCACCGTGTAATACACACTCACTGTGACCATCAAACTCAACCAGTTAGCAACCAGCCAGCATCCTACTCATTCGGCAATTCGAGAGAACCCAGCCATTCGGAGAGTCGACTGAACTGTCATCGCAGACCAGCCACTTGTACAGATCAAATAGTGAGTACACTTATCCACATCGCGTAAAAATAATTAAATCCGCCAACGCGACTTAAATAACCACTATTCTCAGTGGAAATCGCTGCCCACCAAGCGGTCAAACGCGCCCTCTGGTGGAAACAATACACACATAAAATTATACAACTATCTATACGTTTCAGAGTCAAATGTCTAACTCTTTCATCTCTTGTTTATTTCTGTTTAATATCGAATAAATGCTAAATTGTTACTTTATGCAAATTTAGTGTCTTGTTTAAACCCCTGCGTTCATGCCTATATCCCCCGAGATCGCACAAGGTCCTATCCCGCGTAAAAGGGATTTAATTCCCTTACCGAAAAGGACCGACGAACGGACCCCTGAGATAAGCCAGGTAAAAGCGACTATCCAGTCGTTGACCTCCAAAAGGGCCAGACAGTCCGTTCGACCCGAAATCACACAGACTTAGGGAAAAACATTGTTACGACCTCCTTGCGGCCTATCCTTCCCACAGGTCAGGACGTAACACATAACATATGTAATATTTTATGAGAAATGTTACAGCAATATTCCAAAAATAACAATATTCAGTAATCATTAGTTCTTTCATTTACCGCTATGCGACGCGCGATGATCTAGCTATCTCGTATTTAAATTTCAGTCATGAGAATTATATAAAGCTTACAAAGAATGACTATTATATATATTAAGATTTAAAAAATGTCATAATTAATTTTTGTCAGTTTAATTTTTCTGATATATCTCAATAGAGAATTCAGATATTGAACTGATCGAAAACTTAGAAAGCGAATAAATAAATGTCCGAATGAGAGAAAATCGTTCATAATATTATAATATTTAGGCTGTAAAGTTTACTATTTTTATATAAATAAAATTTTCAATTTTAAAAAAAATTTTATAAAATAATTTTTTAAAAAATAATATAAAAGAATTTTATAAAATAAATTATTTAAATTTTATTATTTTATTATTTAATTAAATTGAATTAATTGTAAGTACTTTTGTCATATACGCATATACATATTTGCGCCTAACCTTTATATATTTGCATGTTATAACATTTATATAACAATTTGTTATAACATGTATATAACAATTTTATAACAGTTTTATACCGCGCTATATTTAGTGTTATATAGCTGTAATATATATGAGTAGGAAATTACTACTAACGTGTATAAAAGCTTGTACATTCGTGTTATATTGCGTGTTACATTTCGTTTTATTATGACAATATAACAGTTATATACTCGTGTTTGCTGGGTAATGTTTTATTTTTAGAAAACGAAAACTTCTTGGATAACATATGTATTAATTCTACGTGCACATTTAATATAGACGAAAATATGGATCTACCTGGATGGCCGTCGGAGTAGTGACAGGTGACTGTCTGTGCTCCGAGTTTTAGTGAGAAATGGAGGCGGAATAAAGTGAGTGCGGTGGAAAAAATGAGAGGAGGAGACGGCTTGGGAGCAGAGGATTAAGTGGCCGCGAAGTGGTAGAGGAGGATGGAATGGTGGAGGTGCATTGGCGGATGGAAAATTGGAGTATTGAAAGAGAAGGAAGGATAAGCACGGGATAAAGAGTGATGACGTGGAGAAAAAGGAGAAGCGTCGGTAAAAGGAGGATAAGGTAGAGAGTAGCAGTACGGAGAAAGGACGGTGATAGAGAGGGCGCTGGAACGAGCGGAGATCGACACGTGCAGGATCGATGGCGCTGTGGCAGCGGCAGTGTGGCGACACCATTGTACCTGATTGGCTGTGTAAAAATTCCCTATATTCCTTTCATAATATTATATATGCTATGTCCTCTCTCACTGAGAGTAGAGTGAGTATCGTTGTAAAAGAACCCAGACGTAATAAAAAGTTCTCAATATATTCTTTAGCTAAAGTCGATATTCTTGCTACTTACCTATCCAAATAGTGGCGGTAGCCACAACTGATGAACCCGAAAAAGAAAAACACGACGACTTCTGCACGTCAAGCAAGTATTACGCGCAAACATCAAAGTTTCGAGAACAGTCGACCGGCACATCCGTCATTACATCTTCGAAGATGACAGAACATTCACCGACACCGTCCAATTACCTCTCATATGCCGGATCAGACCGCAGCGATGGCACTCCCCGCGACAACATCCGGACCTCATAACATTCACTACGGCGGAGGCGGCGGAAACGGAGGCGATATCCTAGCAAACGAATTTCGCAAAGTACGCCTTCCCAGCTTTTGGCAGAAGAACCCACGTTTTTGGTTCGCCCAACTCGAAAGTGAGTTCACGTTTTATCGTATAACGTCAGACAACGTTAAATACAGCGCCATAGTAAGGCACCTCGACGAACAAACAATGCAGGCAGTGGCAGATGTCATCGAGAGACCCCCAGACACAGATAAGTACCAAAAACAAAAAAATACACTAATAGCCCGCTTCACAGACTCAGAGGAGAAACGTTTACGACTTCTTATAGCAGGAGTTGAGTTAGGCGAGAAACGCCCCTCCGAGATGCTACGTGAACTCAAACAGTTATCGGGCGGCTGTGTTACAGACAATATGCTACAAACGCTTTGGTTGCAGCGTCTACCATCGCGTGTGCAGAAAACCCTCGCTGTCGTCGAAGGTGTACCTCTCGAGAAGCTGGCAGAACTCGCAGACAAAGTTACAGACCGAAATAGCAACGCTACTAAAACTCATTCCAGCCAGCAAGTCCTAGCAGATCTAGTCAAAAAGGTTGAAGCTTTAACTGTTCGCCAACGGAAGAGCCGATCAAGATCTCGTCATCGCAACAAGAGTCATCAACGAAAGGACTCCAAGGATAAAATCGACTCGGACAAGGGTTTGTGCTTTTATCATAAACGCTTTGGCGCACAAGCACGCCGTTGCACCCGTCCCTGCACCGCCGAGAAAACATTAGCAATCTCGGAAAACTAACGCGACCGTCGCCTATACTGGCGGTCAACGACGGTCCCACCTCTCAAAGCCGCCTACTTGTTTTGGACAAAACCTCTGGCTTACGGTTCCTGGTGGATACAGGGGCAGATATTTCGCTGATTCGCTCCTAGTGGATATTAGGAATCGTCGCCTTATAGATAATATTACTCTGCTAAAAGCAAACGGTATTGTATCACAAGTTACTTCTGGATCGATTAATACCATCGTACCCAAGTCCAAATACCATAAACTCCTCGCCAAGTTTCCAGGTTTGACGAAGCCTTCTTTAGCCTCTGCTCGTAGTACGCACACCGTCGAACATCATATAATTATTGAAGGTCAACCTCCAGCGTTCCCAGCCAGATGTCTCTCTCCCGAAAAGCTCAAGGCAGCCAAGGCCGAATTTGCTTTCATGATGGAACAGGGTATCTGTAGACCATCTTCCATTCGCATCGCCTCTTCACATGGCACCGAAGAGAGAGACCAGTACATGGCGTCCATGTGGAGACTATAGGGCACTCAACGCGGTCACAGTTCCCGACCGCTACCCTTTGCCGCATATTCAAGACTTCACGACAGGACTACATGGTAAGAAATTCTTTTCAAAAATCGACTTAATCAGAGCCTTCCATCAGATTCCAATGGCTCCGGCGGACATTCCTAAGACAACCGTAATCACACCATTCGGCCTATACGAGTTTCTTACCATGCCCTTTGGACTGCGTAACGCGGCGCAGACGTTTCAACGCCACATGGACAATGCGCTGAGAAGACTTTCAACTTTACCTTTTGCTACTTGGACGACGCATTTTAGTCGCATCATCCAATGAACAGGAGCACCTACAACATCTTGATACCTTGTTTAAAAGGCTACAAGATTATGGGCTCACCGTCAACGTCTCCAAATGCGTTTTTGGCGTAGAGGAGATTTCCTTTTTAGGATACTCGGTTTCCAACAAGGGTATCATACCACACCCCGACCGAGCACAAACTATCCTGCAATACAAGAGACCAGAGACAATCAAGGATCTACAAAGGTTTCTTGGTATGGTAAATTATTACAGGCGTTGCCTCAGGAACGCAGCAGAAGACCAAGCTGTTTTGAACTCCTTTCTTAAGGACTATCACAAAAGAGATAAGCGTCCCATCAATTGGACTACAGACGCAGAAGAAGCATTTAACACGTGCAAATCTGCTCTCGCAAACGCAGCAATCCTGTCACATCCAGCGGAAGCGGCTCCACTAATCCTTTCCACAGACGCTTCGGACATCGCGATTGGCGCAGCACTTGACCAACAAATCAACGGTGAGATTTTTAAGCCTATCGCATTTTTTTCTAAAAAACTGAGTGACGTCCAAAAACGATATAGCGCGTATGACCGCGAACTCCTTGCGATCTACGCGGCAGTTAAGTATTTTAGACACCTCCTGGAGGGGCGACAAATCATTGTACTTACGGATCACAAGCCATTAATACATGCATTCCGACAGAAACTCGATAAAGCATCCCCTCGTCAAGCCCGTCAACTAGACCTGATCGGACAGTTCACGACAGATTTTCGTCACATATCCGGGGAGAAGAACACCATCGCAGACGCCCTTTCCAGAATTAATGCGGTCGAGATGCCCATCATTACATCAATGGAAAATCTGGCCGAAGCTCAGCTGGAAGATGACGAATTGAAGACCTTACTCGAAGGAAACACATCCCTGAAGCTGCGGAAGTTCATACTTTTCGGTACTGATCTAATGCTATATTGTGATTGTTCAACTGATACAATCCGTCCTTTTGTGCCAAAGACTCTTCGGCGGAAGATTTTCGAAGCCGTCCACAATCTCGCTCACCCAAGCGGAAGAACATCTAGTCGTCAAATTAGTCAAAAATTCGTCTGGCCACTGATGGACAAAGAGAACCGAGGCTGGTCTCGAACTTGTCTACCGTGCCAAGCAGCCAAAGTTCACAGGCACAATAAAAACCTACCAGAGAAACTACCATCTCCTGATCATCGTTTCGAACACATCCATATTGATCTCATCGGACCACTCCCGATATGCCAAAATTATCGCTACTGCCTAACAATGATAGATAGATTTTCCAGATGACCCGAGGCGATTCCACTAGCCAACGTTACTACTGACACAGTGGCAACGGCCTTCTACGCCAATTGGATTGCTCGCTTTGGCGCTCCACGCACCGTGGCGACTGATCAGGGTCCTCAGTTCGAGGCAGCTCTCTTCAAGGCCTTAACCAACATGGCGGGTTGCAACAGGACCAGAACCGCAGCCTATCACCCCGCATCCAACGGCCTCGTGGAGTGGTGGCATCGTACTCTAAAAACCGCCCTTACTTGCCACGGAGGACGACAATGGGTGGAATACCTTCCTACCGTCCTCTTAGGTCTTCGCACATCATACAAAGAAGACATTAAAGCGTCGGCTGCCGAACTACTATACGGTTCAACTCTTCGAGTCCCCGGTGAGTTGATACTGAAGATCCACCTACCGACCCGGAGATTTTTATCGAAAAGATTCGAATTCATATGCGTCAACTCCGCGCACAGCCTACTGCGCATCATATTAAACCTAGACCTTTCATACATAAAGACTTACAAACCTGCTCACATTTCGTCAGAGAAGATGCTGTAAAAAAACCTTTAGATGCACCATACAACGGTCCCTTCAAGGTTGTCGAGCGCATTTCCGATCGTCTATTTGCTATCGAAAATAATGGGCGAGTTACTAATATTTCTACAGAAAGGCTCAAACCAGCATACTCAACGAATCTTTTAGAGACTGAACAGCCACTAACTTCATCACCCTCTACTTCGGAGCACCAACCTGACCGGGTCTTAAGAACCTATCCCGGCCCGAAGACGAAGAAATACGTTCAAATCGCAACTACGTTGCTGGAGGGGGAATAATGTGGCGACACCGCTGTACCTGATTGGCTGTGTAAAAATTCCCTATATTCCTTTCATAGTATTATATATTCTATGTCCTCTCTCACTGAGAGTAGAGTGAGTATCGTTGTAAAAGAACCCAGACATAATAAAAAGTTCTCAATATATTCTTTAGCTAAAGTCGATATTCTTGCTACTTACCTATCCAAATAGTGGCGGTAGCCACAGCAGAGGAAGCGGAAACAGGTGTTTACGAAAGTGATTGCACACGTGTAGAAGGAGCGGAATGTACGCACAAGAGAGAGTGTGGCTCAGTTTGGTGTATTATTTTACTGATTCGGTGTTGGAGAAAGTGAAAGTCGGAAGATGGAATGGATGAAAGAGGGAGTGAGAGAGATAAAGGAGATGAGAGTGACAATGGAAAAGATGCTGAAGGTGATGGAGAGGAAGTCGGAGAGAGAGACTGTGGAGGAGGAGAGGAAAAGAAGATTGGAGAAAAGGCTAGAGAGACTGGAGATGATGGAGAGGTTATGGAGGAAGAACGTGGAAAGGGATGAGAGAATGGAAGAGGAAAGGAAGAAAGAGAGGAAGGAGTGTAAAAAGAATGAGTCGGAGAGCGGAGAGGACAGGAGGTGGAGGGAGGTAAGAGGAGAACAGATAAAAGAAGAGAACTTAGAGAAGAGGACGGAAGGGGGGAGGGAAGAAGAAGAATTGGAAGAGAGCGGACGGAAGATGACCGGCATGAAGCAGTGCAGCGGTGGAAAGAGGGGAGTGGAAGAAGAGGGGAGAGAGAGCAAAAGGCGGAGTGGAAGAGAAGAGACGGAGAAAGGGGGGAGCGGAGGAAGAGAGAAGAAAGGAGGCGCAGACGGGGAGAAGAGAGAAAAGAAGAGAGAAGAGGACAAGGAGGAAGGAGGAGAGAAGACGTCGGGCGAAAGTGAGAGAAGGGATGAGAGAGGGAGGAAAGAGAAAAGGGAAGGGAAAATGGAGAAAAGGAGAAAAGAGGGGGTAAGAGGAGAGGGACAGAAGGGGAAAGTAGGAGGAAAGAGCCAGGGATGGGAAAGGGAGGGAAGTAAGTGAAGAAAGAGGGGTGGATGGGGATTTGGAGGGAAGTAAGATGGAATGGTGATGGAAGATGACTGAAGAAAAGGAGGTTAGGAGAAGGGGAGAGGAGGAGAAAGGGTGAACGAGGTAAAGAGGGGGGGTAAAGGGAAGAAAGAAGGAAAAGAAGGGATGGAAGAAGATGGAAAGAAGGAATGGATAGGGGAGAAGTGGGAGGAGAGGGCGTCAGAAAGAAAGAAGAGGCTAGAGGGGTGAGAGAAAGAAAGAGGGGTGAGAGAGAAGAGAGAGGAGAGAGAGAGGAGAAGACTAAGGAGAAAGAATATAGTTTGGCGAGGGGTAGAGGGGGAGGATGCGGAGGAAAGAAGAACGACGATGGAATGGTTAATGACATGGGCATTAGGGAAAGAGGTGAAGGTGAGGGAAGTTAGAGAAAGGACGGGAGAAAGGGGGAAGAAAGTGCTGATAGCGGAATTGGAAGAGGAGGAGGATAGGGAAAGGCTGTTAGAAAAGAAGTGGGATTTTAGAAGAATGTGGAGAGTAGGCATAGATGAGGATTTGACAATGGAGGAGAGGAAAATAAGGTGGAAAATGTTAGAATGGTCGAGAGAGGAGGAAAGGAAAGGAAAAGCGGTAAGGGTATGGAATAGGAGGATAGAGATAGATGGGGAGGAATGGGGGTGGGTCAGCGAGGGGGAAGAATGGGTCAAAAGGTAAAGGAAGGGAGTTGGAAGGCGGGGAGGTAGAGAAGGATGGAGGGGTAGATCTAGGTAGGAGAGGTGAGGGAGGATAAAGAGGAAGGTGGCCTGGTGAGGAGGGGGAAGGAGAAAGGGAGAGGGAGGTTAGGTTAGATTATTGTGAGGTCTCCAAATGGCCAGATTAGAGGGATGAGAAATTTGTTGTAAAAGGGTGAGGGAGAGAGGAGAGGAGGATGGGAGAAGGAGGAGAAAACAGAGGCCGGGGAGACAAGAAGGAAGGAAAGAAGGGTGACGAAAGGAGAGGAGAGGAGGATGACGGCAAAAAGGGAAAATGGAAGATCTGACATGCATATTATGTTGTTCTACACGAAGTTTTGTAAATAGAGGACGATGATAGATGGGTAGCTGGGAGGGGTTTGGCGGTCCCCTGAAAACGCCCCGAAATTCCTTAGGGGCCGCGGAATAAATATAAAATATGGATCTACCTCTTTATCTTGTATGTAATATTTATTTTTTGTCCACTAAGAATATAAAGGCTCGTATTTGTAAATTTATTTCGTTGGAAATTAATTTCGTTGGAATCGACGCACCGACATCCGCATACGGCTTGAATAGTCTATCTATTACCGATTTATATTTGATATATATCGAGCCTTTATATTCTTAGTGTTTAATTTACGCCGGCTGAAAAAGGCGTTATTTACAAATTGTTATTTATCAAGGCAGAGAAAAATATAGAGTCGAAGGGTCTGAATAGCTCAGATGGTGAGAGCAGTCGCCCGGCAAGCGAAAGGTCTCGGGTTCGATTCCCGATTCAGCGACTTTCGGATCTATATTTTTCTCGCCTACATTTCTTTAGGGGGGACAGAGGGGATCTTTGGAATTAAAAATCTCGAATTGAGATTGTTCCTTAATAAAGTCTTGGCGGTGTACCAAGCAAAATTTGTGCCCCGTGCACAATTAATTAATTCCAACGAAAAATTAATTTTCGTTGGAATCGACGCACCGACATCCGCGTACGGCTCGAATAGCCTATCTATTACCGATTTTTATTTTTTATTCTTAAAATACGTGTTTTCGTACATTGTTATTGTATACATATATACGAGATACATATTTTTCTAATTGCTACATAACTAAACTAATAATATATATTTTGTGTTTATTTATTTTTATTTTACTTATATTTTTTGTTTGTTTTTTGTAATTAGACGAAAACCTCGAGTGGTTTAATTTAGAAGACTGTGTTAAGAAATTAAGTTTTAACAGTGCCGGTATGTACGAAATATATGTACATATTATATATACAAGAATGTTAAATATTTTATATTGTTGTGCCTCTCAGGGTACAACGGGATTTATAGGATACTGTGAGGGGTCCGTTCGTCTTAGGAGTTGGGAATCCGAGTGTCGAGGATGGTGAACAGAACACTTTGGTCACAAGAGAAGTAGATTATATGTAATTACTTGTCTTCTTCGGTTCGGAATACGGCCCCGAGGAGTTAATCAGGCGCGCTTATATTACCCGAAAGTAGGTTTTGTTTTTCGGTTAATGTGTCGCATGTATGCAATCGGTTTTGCATCGTCTGCGTTTTGCGATCTCGAATGTGTCGCGATGTCTTAACGCGTGTATGCAATCGGTTGCGTTTTCGATTTCGAGGCGCGCGCTATATCTTTCGAAATGCTGATTCTGCGTTCTCTTTTGTGGGTTTTTAGGTCGTAGTTGTGTCATAGTGTTTACGGTTGCAACACCCTTCCCCCGCGGAAAAAAGAAAACGGATCGAGTTTTCCTTTTCCCTATTCTTCACGTGGTAGGTTTTGTCTTCTATTTCTTCGGTACAATATTATAGCTATTATGCTTATAATAAGAATGGCTGTGCTACCTGATATTGGATATATAAATTGTTTTTTAAAAACGGGTTAACGCGGACGTTGTCTAGATCTTCTGTTAGATCTTGTAGTCTCGAGCTTAAATCTTTTAGTTCGGTAGGGTTCTGAATTATTTTCTTTAACTGTATTGTATTCAGGTTCGCTGATATTTCGATTTTTACCCTTGAGATATTATATTCCGGTAAGTACGCTTGGAGATATGTGCCGTCTATGGTTCCCGAAGTTTTTACAATCATGTCGGCTGTTACTAATTTACAAGTGTTGCCTAGTGTGATTCGTCCTGTCCCCGCGATGGTTGTCCCATATTTTTCATGGTGTTGGCAGTTTATGGTTATCGGCTGCTCGGTAAGTGTGGAGTACAACCATGAGTGCTGGTTAGTCAGTTCAATCCATATGGTATGATTGGAATGTATATATCATGTGTCGCATAACTTTTGCCCTGAGGAGTGTATGTGTATGCTTGAATTTCGCAGATCGCATTGTCGTTTATGTGATAGATGGGCCTATTTTGTTCGCATATATAGTGTTTGTCTACGTTAATACATTTTTCTAAATTACTTTGCGTTATTGTTAGATAATTTTGATTTTCGTTATCAATGGCTACTACCGGTTGGTTTATTTCTGCGAAGGTAAATAAATTCCCGTGGCTATAACTCGGTAGGGGGATAGCCTTCACTATGTTATATCTAGGATGCGAAATTAGTGGGAAGCGCAAAATAGTGTGTACGTATGGGTTATTAAAATATGCGCTAACTGTTACGAATTTTTCAATCGTGAGCCAATTGTCTTCGGAGTTTCCGAAGGGGAAGAATAGTCCTTGGGGCATTTGTGACGTGGCTTCCTTGAGACTTTCTATGATTTGATCTAACGGAATTAACCTCGGATGTATCTTTCCTGTTTTTACTGCCATTAAGTGTTCGATGACGTCTTCCGCGTCTCTCATCAAATCCGTTATTATGGCATTAATTATGGAGAAGTATTCGTGTATTTCTTCTCGTTGTACTTGACTTGCCATCTGTTTTTGGATTTTGGTGGTAAAATTGAGTAGTAGTTATTCGTTGTATTGTGTTGTTTTTTCCAGATTATCGATGTGGGCAATTGTTGTGTTTAAAATTTTTACTTGATTTTTCATCGTGTGATGCAGTGTTTGCTCTTGATTTTGTAAGAGGAGTAGTTGTTTCTTAATGACTTTTTCGTCATTAGCATCCATGGTTCCGAAGAGTTTTTGCTAGTGTCCCGATCCCGTCGAGTAGTCCTCTTCGTTTGTTTGTCGGTGTCCTGTATATGATGTTTACTCGTTTTAAGAGTTGTGTTAATTTATCATTCTCCGTTTCGATAATCGTTTTTTGGATTTGGCAGTTTTCTTTATTTTGTATCTTGTGTAGGAGGTGTCCGTGATCAATATAATTTTGTAAATCGTGGAATCTTTTATTTAAGGTTCCTAGGTCTATATTAATTATTAACTTCCAGTTGGATTCTACTTGATGTAGATAACCGATTTTTTCGAAGTATATCCCTGGCTCTCGATTAAATTGTTCTATCTCGTATTCCTCTTCTAGGTCTTTTCTTGCGGTAGTAGGCTGCATCTTCCATGCCATTAGCGCTCTGGAATGGAAATAGATGTGCCGAAATTTTTCTTTCTTAATGTTCTATGAACGCTTTTAAACGGTTCGCATGTGTATTTATTATCTTTCGTCCTACTTTAATATTATAATTGACATCGGAGATTTTGTCGATGATTGTATATGGTTCGGTCCATAATGCATCGAGTTTTTTGGATCGGCCCCAGCGGACGGTTTCGTTGTGTAATAGTACTTTTTCTCCTACCTTGAACGTGGTATTCTTCGACTTTTTGTCGTAGTTATCCTTTGCTTTCACCTTTTCGTTTTTTAAGTGTTCCTTTGCGAGTTGCTGGGCGGCGCGTAATTTGTCTTTCAATTCTTGCGCGTAGTCATCGTATGTATATGTCGGCTACGGGGGTTGCGATAATGCCGTAGGTAGGGTCGCTTGATGCCCGTAAAGTAGTTCGAACGGCGTGAACCCCGTGGCTGTATGCGGTGTGGTGTTATATGCAAACATCGCGTATGATGTCCATTCATCCCAGTCTATTTGTTCAGCATTAATGTAGTGGCGAAGGTATTCTGCTAAGGTACGGTGTGATCGTTTCAAGGCTCCGTTGCTTTCTGGATGGTATGCAGTTGTCTGAGTTTTCTCAATTTTTAGTAATTTACAGACGTCCTTGAACATTTCGCTAAGGAAGTTTGTACCCTGGTCGGTTAAGACCTTTTCTGGGATACCATGTTCGAAAATAATTTTTGTTACGAATTCCCTTGCAATTGTTGCGGCTTCTTGGTTAGTTATCAGAATCGCTTTACTAAATTTCGTTAGATTATCTTGGAAGGTAAGTACATATTTATTTCCATTACCAGAGATCGTTAGGGGTCCTACGATGTCTAAAGCGCATTTTTCGAATGGTTTGCTTGCGGTGTCTGTTATTACCAGCGGTGCTTTGTTTTTTCGCGAAAGTTTATTTTTTTGGCAGAGTTCACATTTTGCTACATAATTTTCTACGTCCTTAGTCAGTCCTTTCCAGTTGTGTAGTAACCGGATTCTGTTAATGGTGCGTTCTGTCCCTTGATGTCCTCCTAGGGGTGCCTCGTGATACTCATATAGTATGCGGCGTTTCTCCTCTTCCGTGTATTTCCGCTCTGTTTTTGTGTCATTAATTTCTTCTTCATCGATTTTATTAATTTCACCTACGTGTCGGCTGAGTGCGTCGGCGTTTTTATTAGCTTTGCCTGCCTTGTGTACAATCTCGTAATCGAATTCTTCAAGTTTTAATCGCCAACGCATCAATCGCGATCCAGGATCCGTTACATTAAATAACCATACTAATGGTTTGTGATCGGTGATAATTTTGAATTTCGTACCATACAGATAAGGCCTGAAATGTTTTACTGCCTATACTATGGCTAGTAGTTCCTTTTCAGTAGTATTATAGTTATGTTCCGCCCGTGACAAAATTCTGCTTGCGTAAGCAATCGGGCGGTCTTGTCCTACCGGGCCTTGCGACAGTATGGCTCCGATGGCGTAATCTGAGGCATCCGTTGTTACGAGGAATTCCTGGTCGAATTCCGGATATTTTAGTATGGGTGCGGTAGTTAATTTATTTTTTAACGTGTCAAATGCGTTTTGCTGTTCGCCGTTCCACTCAAATTTTTCTTCCTTTTTTGTTAATTTTGTCAACGGTTTAGCAATTTTTGAGAAATTTTCTATAAATTTTCTATAGTAACCTGCTAAACCTATGAACGCTTGGATTTCCTTAGCTTTGGTGGGAGTGGGGAATTTTTGTACGGCGTTTATTTTGGAAGGATCAGGCATGATCCCTTTTTCTGTAACGATGTGCCCTAAATATATTACTTCCTTTCTAAGGAACTCGCATTTGTCTGGTTGGAGTTTTAAGTTGTGTTTACGTAATCTGTAGAGAACCTCGGCGAGTCGCATGTGGTGGTCCTCTAGGCTGTTACCGTATATTACTATATCGTCCAAGTATACGAGACATTTGATCCCTTGTAGTCCCGTCAGCACGGAGTTCATTAACCGTTGGAATGTAGCTGGCGCGTTCGTTAACCCGAATGGCATTCGATTGAACTCGTAATGTCCATACGGTGTGGAAAATGCAGTCTTGCATTAATCGGGCTCGGCCATGGGTATCTGATGATAGCCCGACGCTAGATCCAAGGTGGTGAAGTGCTTTGCATTTCCCAGTTGGTCTAGTATATCCGTTATGTTTGGTATTGGAAAAGAATCGCCTATAGTTAAATTATTAAGTTTCCGGAAATCTACAACTATGCGTAATTTTCGGTTTCCTTCCGCATCCGCTTTTTTGGGGACCACAAGTAAAGGCGCATTCCATTGGCTGTTACTAAGTCGGATTAACTTGTCCTTCAACATGCCCTCTATTTGTTTATTTATCTCTTTTTTGTGTTTCTCCGGCAATCGGTATGGGCGTACATTTACAGGTGCACTGTCAGCTCGGAGCGCGATTTCGTGTGACGTAGTAGGAGTACAAGTCAGCGCGTCTCCTTTAAGGTAAAACACGTCACCGAATTCTTCACAGATTTGAAGCAATGTTTTTACTTCTTCTTGATTGAGATGTTGTAGTCAGAGTAAATTTTTTATTTGCTCTCTGCGGGAGAGTGTAGGCGCTTCCTGCGGGGGCGGGACATTATATCTTCGAGCCACCGTATTCGTAATTTCCTCGACGTTTACCCATGGAGTTGACATTTTAATGTATTTTTCGGTTGTATTTATAACGCTAATCGGGCATGAAAATTCTTCTGGTTCTACGAGACAGTGTCCGATAAATACTCCGGGCAGCATTTCCTCGGCGCGTACCACGCCTACCTTATTCGAGTCGGTGGTGGCTCGGACGATTGTTTCGCTTCGCGGCTTCAGCATTAGCGCGCGGTACGGGCGTAATTTTAATATTGTCTCTGCTAGTTGTAGCTGTTTTTTGTCGTAATCACACGTTATCTTGTGCTTTTGCAAGAAATCTACTCCCAAGATTCCTTCGTAGTCGATGGGGAAATCGTCCTTCACGATGTAGATAGGATACCGTATTTTTCGGTCCTTCAAGGTTATTGTGGCCTTAATTTTTCCTATGGTCTGGATCTGGTGTCCCGTTACTCCGGTCAATGCCATTTTCTCTTCGTAGATCATGGGTTCCCCTTTTAGATTTCTTAATTTAATTAAGGTCACGGTTGCGCCGGTGTCGAAGAGTAAATTTAACCTTCCCTTCATTGCCTCTTGTATGGGCAGAGTCACTAGATCTAGACCTGTAGTAGTGGGTGGTTGTGTGATTACTTGCGATATTTGATACTCGGCCGCGGGTCTCGGCCGTTTCGTGTTTTCCTCGTCTTATTCATCCTCCGGTGTTGTATGTTTCTTTCGCTGTCCACTAGTGTTAGAATGGCCTTGGGCGCTCTTATTTCCGTTTGTCTTTGTCCGCGTATTTCCCGGGCGTCCGTGCAGACTCCAACATTCGTTACGACCGTGACCTGATTTTTTGCAGTAGGTGCAATGTTTCTCAACAGCGTTGATTTTCCCCTGTAATTTTGGCAAGGAGAATCTGTTGGCGTATCTGCTCGTGCGGCAGTCTCGTCCGAGGTGTCCTGTCTTCCCGCATTTGTGATACTGTATAGTTTTATTGATGTGTCCTGCGTGTGAAGCAGTCTGGTCGGTCCGGGGTCGTAGTGTCTGCTCTGTCGGTCCCATCACTTTCTCTTCCGCGCTGGCTTGTGCGATGGCGTCTTGTAGCGTCGTGCGATGCTGTGCTTGTACCATCAGCTGAATGTTTTCCTGGAGGCCTATCTGGAAGTTCTGCAGGGCTTGTTGTTGAAGAGTATCGAGTATAATGCGCTTGCGCTCGCTGCCGAAAGCCTGCCCTTCGATCATGGATTCGTACAGTTCCATGGCTAAATTATCGACGCGTAGTCCGTATTCCCGGGCGCTTTCGCCGGGTTTTTGCTTCAGGGTGTCGAATTCCACTTGAAGATGGGTAGTGCTCCTCTTGCTTAGATAGCAGATTTCCAGTTCCCTTTTAAGTTGGGCGAAGTTGTTTATGTCGCGTATTTCAAAGTCGAGCATAGCCTTCCCCTTTAACTTGGTGCAGAGTATCGCTTCTATTAGCGTCTTTTCGTCTACCGGGTTAATATTTTTTATAGCGTAGGAGCTGGCGCTTAGAATTTTTTAAGTCTGGCTTGGGAGGTTCCGTCGAACTCAGGTATCATGTACCGCGCTTCTTTCAGCCGTAAGAAACCATGCAGATGTGCGGTTTGCCTGCGCACATTGCTCACGGTTCGTCCATATGAGATTTCGGCATAGGGGTTTTCGTGTATTATTCGCGTTCTATTTAAGTCTTCCCGATTAGTACGTAGATCCTGCATCTGGTCGCGGAGGTGTCTCATTTCCTCTTGCATTTCTCGGAAGCTCTGCAAAACCTCGACTAATACCGCGTTGCTCGGATCTTCGCTAGAACGTCCGGCATCCTCGTAATGGGCGGCGGCGCCATGCCTAGTCTGCGTTCGCATACGCTCGATTTCTCTATCTATGTCGCTGGACGGGATCGTGGGGTGTGTCATAGTGTTTCCGTCAGGTATCTCAAAAATACTACTATCGTACGACACGGGGGAGTAGTTTCGTCTTACCGAAACGCGATCAACCGTTGTTCGATCGATATTGCTCGGTCCTGCTTCGTTATTATTATGCGGCGAGGACTGGTTGTCTGTTACGCCTTGGGTTTCGGGTTCGCGAGCTTCCGGTTCGCGCGGATTTACGCCTGGGTATTCGGATTCGAGATTCTTTCGTACGCTATCGCGAATATCGCGGGCCGCTTCTTCTACTACTTGCACGGGTGTTACGAAGCCGAATCTATTTGCTAATTTCGCCGGTGCGCTTAAAAAACGGGGTCGTTGAAACGTGATCTTCTTTTTTGACGGTGCCCACATTCAGGCTATGTTATTATACACTATGCTGACTTACAGTATAACGATGGTACGCATTCTTCTTTCGCTCGCTCGTTGTTCCCGCACGGTCAGCTGTTGGTCGGCGCCGGAGAGTCTTCTGTCGCACTCCGCGGCGTTCCCGAATTACTGGGGTCGTTTTCTTGCGCTGTTTTGTGGTTGCGTACTCCTGTCCTGGTCCGCTGGAGCTTCTCTCGGTTTTCTGTTTGAGGTCCTCGAGCACTGACGATGTTGGCAGATCCGTACTTGGCCGGGGCCCACTTCCCCGTTAGAGCCTCGGCTCGTAGGTGGTAAGGGATGGCGGCGACCCGGAATTCAAACGCCCAGTGGCGTGGCACCGTTAGGAGAGGACACTGCACGGCGCTTTGGCGCTTGTCCTCCCGCCATGCAGTCTGCGGCCTCGGCCGCTGGGGTTCTGTGCCGTGTCTCTGGGGGGGGTGTTTTTCGGGGTCTTTCCCGGGGGATGTCCCCCCGGGGTCTCGGGGTGGGATTTTCGGCGGCGGGGACCGCAGGGGGAGGGGACCAGCCGTGACTACCCGAGGGGCTTTGCCCGGAGGGTTTACCCGAGGGGCATTGCCCGGAGGGAGTCACGGCGGTCAGTCGCCGGGGCCGCTCGGACGTTTCCGAAGCGGGCCCGGCGACGAGAGTAGAGCCCCAGGGTGCTGGTTGGGGGTCTCCAGGCTGGGTAGCCTGGGTCCTCGTCCCAGCGTCCCTGGGGCTGCCGTTCCCGGGCAACTCGGACATATTCCGAGCTTGGGCTGAGACGGCGGTGTAGACCACGCGTGGTTACCCAAGGGGCTTTGCCCGGAGGGGTTACCCAAGGGGCATTGCCCGGAGGGTGCCACGCGGGTCTGCCGCTGGGGCTACTCGGACGTTTCCGAGGCGGGGCCCAGCGGCGAGTGTTTGTACTCCTGGCCGGTCGGGACCATTTCCCCTTCCGAACCGGCCGGTCAGGAGAAGGTGTGTCCCATCCACCGGACGTGATTACCGGTGGGGGGACGGCTGGTTGCCACGGCGTGTAGGGCAGGGCCGGGGAGCGGCGACCCTGTCCGAAGCGTCCGTGGGGCCCCCCGGGTGGCGCCACCCGCTGCGGTACCCCCCGTTGTCGGAGGCGGGGGTCCCCAGAAACCCCATGAGGGAGTCAAACCCCTCATGGGGGAGTAAGGGGCTCGGGGTGCGGTATCCTCCGGCCAATGACGTATGTCCCCTCCCCGGGGAAACTTGGAGCCCGGCCTTGGGGTGTGGCCGGTCATGTTTCGGGGCACCCCTTGGCCGGTGGGGGTATACCCTGGGGGACGGAGCCGCAGCGGGATAGTGGGAAGAAACAAAATGAAAGTACAAAAGCAGAAAACAAATAAGAAGAACTCTAGCTCAGATGAGCCTTTTTTTTTTACGCTGTGGAAACCATCATGGTACCCTCGCCCTCCGGGTAGAGGACGAGGGTTATGTGGGACTCCTTGTTCCCCTTGGCCGGTCCACTGGTGGATCGGTCAGGGGGCCCAAGACCTACCGCACTAAAACCACAGCGTGTGCCTGCGCTGGCGCTTACGGTGATGGCGGGGAACCAGCAATTGCATCACTTCCCGCCATCATCTGGCCCTATCTGTCCCGGGAGAGCATCTTCCCCGAGAGGAAGATACTCTCCCCCGTCATTGTGCAGATCCTACTCGGTTGCGACGCAGAGGGGCACAACCTCCACGCCGCGCCCTCCCAAAAAGTTTGGGGGGCGGGGTCATGAGGTGTTCGAGTTTTCCCGTTCGAACCGCCACCCCCCGCCACCGGAACGAGGCCCCCTCTCTCTCCCAAGAGGGAAAAGAGATTCGGCCAGCGCACCGGGAGCCCTACTTCTGGGAATTCTGTCCGGCATGGGCAGAGGAGCTCCCCAGAAGGGGGGGGAAACCCGTCCGCAGACAGTGGTGCCCTCTCACCGGCGCTCTAAGGCACCGGTGAGAGGGCCCCCGTCTGCCGCGTCCCTACCCGGGGAGGACCACGTGCAATGGGGCTCCTAGTGAGCCCCGGTGTGGTCCCCCCTGCCCCCGGGCCACGGTTCCCACCCTATCGGGATTCGACCATCGACCCGGGTAGGGACCCTCCACTGGGGGAGGAACTCGGCATGGGCGGGGGCAGACGCCGCCCGACTCCCGACCGCAGAGCTTACGTCGTGCGGCCGCCAGCCGGGCGGCACCCGCCCCCGCCCTTCTCCTTGGACTGCTCCACGCTAACGTGCCACCTCCTCTACAACCGGGCGAGGGGGGGCACCGCGCCCCTCGCCCAACCTCCCGTCTTCTACTCCGCCCCCTCCGGGGGGTGTCTTCTTCTCCTGCGACGGGGGGGTCCGCCTCCGCGTCCCCGCCTCAGCGGGCCGCCCCCGCCACCTCCCCATCTACCACGGGCACCTTCTCTCCCTCGCGCCCTCCCGGCCACTGACCCCCCGGGCCCGACCCGGGCTGGCCACCACCGCGGCGATTTCATCGCCCAGGCAGCCAGGAGGGGTCGTCCCTCTCCCCCCGGGATTCAGGGCTGAGAGGGAGTCTCCCCCTTCTTCCCCGCCTCTCCCGCTCTCTTTCGGCCTCCTCCTTCTGCGTCATAACTTTGAAGCAGAAGGAGGAGACCGCCTCCCACGCTTCCTCGCTCCCGACCATCTTAGCAGCGATGGTCGGGAGCGCCAGATCCTCCCCGATAATTTGGACGAGGACACGGCGCTCCTCTGCCCACGCCGGACAGAATTCCAGCGTGTGCTGCGCCGTGTCCCTGTCCCCGTCACAATGATAGCACTGCGTGGTGCGCTCTTTCCTTATCTTACACAGATACTCGCCGAAACAACCATGTCCGGCGAATATCTGTGTAAGGTGGTACGACATCCGTCCGTGAGGCCTATCCACCCACCCACTCTTTCATTATAGGCCTCACGGCCCCCCCCGTTATCCGCCACCTTGTCGTGGTGGGGGGGCTCACCCTTCGCAAGGGGATAGCTTTGCGAGGGGTGCTAAGAGCGGATAGTGCCTCATATCATGAGGCACACTTGCCCCCGGTCTCTGGGGGCTCCCCCTAGTTTCCGGGGGTTCCTCCTTGACTGCGGGAGTCTTCCCGCAGTCTTGGGGGACGGGGCCCACTTCCCCGTAAGAGCCTTGGCTCGTAGGTGGTAAGGGATGGCGACCCGGAATTCAAACGCCCGGTGGCATGGCACCGTTAGGAGAGGGCATTGCACGGCGCTTCGGCGCTTGCCCTCCCGCCATGCTTTTGCGGCTTTGACCGCGGGGCTTTCTGTTCCGTGTCCCCGGGAGGGGGGGTGTTCTCAGGATTTCTCCTGGGAGTGCTCCCGCCGGGTTTCGGGATGGGTTTCTTTGCGGCTGGGGCCGCGGGGGGGGGAGACCAGCCGTGACTACTCGAGGGGCTTTGCCCGGAGGGTTTACCCGAGGGGCATCGTCCGGAGGGTGTCACGGCGGTCGGTTGCCGGGGCCGCTCGGACATTTCCGAGGCGGGGCCCGGCGACACGTAGGGCCCCGGGGTGCTGGTTGAGGGTCTCCAGGCTGGGTAGCCTGGGTCCCCGTCCCAGCGTCCCTGGGGTTAGCCGTGCCCGGGCCACTCGGACGTATTCCGAGCTCGGGCCGGGCGCGGCGCGGAAGGTCACGCGTGGTCACCCGAGGGGCTTTGCCCGGAGAGGTTACCCAAGGGGCATGGCCCGGAGGGTGCCACGCGGACCTGCCGCCGAGGCCGCTCGGACATATCCCGAAGCGGGGCTCGGCGGAGAGAGCATGTACTCCTGGCCGGTCGGGACCGTTTCCCTTTCCGAACCGGCCGGTCAGGAGAGGTGTCGTCCCCCCGCTGGCAGGTGATGTCACCGGCGGGGGGACGTGCTGGTCGCCATGGCGTGTAGGGCGGGGCCGGGGAGCGGCGACCCCGTCCAAAGCGTCCGTGGGGCCCCCCGAGTGGCGTCACCTGCGGAGGTGCCCCCGTTGTCGGAGGCGGGGGACCCCCGAAACCCCATGGGGGAGTCAAACCCCTCATGGGGGAGTAAGGGGCTCGGAGTCCTGTGCCGGGGGTGTGGTATCCCCCCCGGCCCGCGGCATAAGCCGGCCCCCCGGGTGTCCCCGGGGCACCGGTTTGGGAGTCGATTCCGGGGGCACGATTCCGGTCATGTTTCGGGTCGTGTTTCTGGGTCGTCCCCTGGTCGGTGGGAGATACGCCGGCCGATCGAGCCTCCGCAGGGAGTGGGAATAAAATGAGCTGCAATAACATAACCAATAACTTAAGTACTAAGGGGGAGGAGGAGACCAAAGGTTCCAGACCGGGGCCGCGGTCTTCTAAGGTCGCTGTAAAGGCGATGAAATTTGTGAGGGAACCGAGAGTGGTCTTCCGGAGAGAGGAAGCTGTACCACGCAAGGAGCCCACGGAGGCGGAAACTCGACAAGAGATGTCTAAGACCGAGAAGGAGGGAGTATCGATGGAGGTCATCGCCCAGATCCCTCTACCAGAGGACGATACGTACGACTCCGATTGGGGGAAGGAACCCCTCCCCAAAAGGAGGAAACGACGGCGCCCCGTTACCACCGGAGAGCATGAGAAAAAAAAGGTCAGAGAGTCTGAGCAGCTCGCTGAGAAAGAGCGCAGGGAGGAGGCAGAGATGCTCGACCCTGCCACGCCATTGAGTGAAAACCAGGCGTGGCAGAGGTTTGAGCAGAAGACTGCCGAATTCAACGACGAGGTTTCGCAGGCGCAGACGCTTGATGTCGCTGCGAGGGGATTGGAGTGCGTTACCGTATTAAAGGAATGCGCGATAAAAAGCAAGAGACTAAAAGGTAACGTGCAAAAAGAAATATCGGATGCGGCCTGTTACCTGCAGGCCGCCATAGCCGCTCTGGCCGCGACAAGTTCGTCGCAGGCCACAGTGATCAATAATCCAGAGGGGGAGAGCGAAATAAAGACTCTACAGAATGAAAATAGGATACTCATGTCAGAGATACTCCAATTGAAGAACGAAGTTCAACGTCTCAAAAAAGGGGAAGGCAAAGCCAAAGGGAAGAAATCCCGAACTGCGCCCCCAAAGGCTATAAATGAGGGGGTGAACCCTTACGTGGTAAGGGAGGATATTACCTCCTCATCCGCCACAGCAAGAAAGGAAATAGAGGTGGACGCCGCAATGGATGTGGACATCGCTATGGATGTCCCAACACCAGCGGCGCCACCGGTCAACAGACCCCCTGTAAAGGGAGCTGTCAAGAAATTAGAGGATTATCCTCCTGGCATAGGGCAGGAGGATATGAGCGCATACGATGAGTTGACCGCGCGTATTCAGGGGCTGCTCGACATGAGGGAAAAGCTTAAGAAGGGAGCCAAGGGCTCGCCTTCAAAACCTCCCCCGAGCAGAGCAGTCCCCTACGACGCCGACCTGCAGTACGCCGTGCCGCCGAAGGGACCGGTCCCTGCCAAGGACGGCGCCGGGAAGAAAGGAAAGAGAAAGGGTAACTCCCAAAAGGGTGGAAACCCTCTGGGAGACCCAGGAAAGGATGGGCCGAAGCCAATAATGGCGAAGGCCCAAACAAGGGGTCCCTCCCCTAACAATCCTCCCCCGCTCCCGCGACATTCGGATGCCCAGGATTCCGCCTGGGTGAAGATCGTTGGGAGGAAGGAAGCGAGGAAGAGTCGGGCGCCGGTACCAGCGCCCGCTAAGCCCTCCTCCAAGAGCAGTAGCGGGATCAAGAAGTCTCCCCCCCTCTCGGTTAAAGAGAAGGCCGAGGGAAAGGCTGCCCCAGGCGCTACTGTGAGGAGGTCCGGGAGGAACCCCAGGACGGCGGCGGTGACTATTCACTGCCCGGAAGGCTCATACGGCGAGACAATTGCCCTTGCCCGCCAAAAGGTGAGCCTAGAGGAGCTGGGCAATAAAGACGTTAAGGCTCGCCAAGCAGCCACCGGGGCCATCCTATATGAGATCCCAGGTGAAAATAAGGGGGAAAAGGCAGATCTCTTCGCGGAGAGGCTGAGACAAGCGCTAGACGGAAAAGAAGGAGTCCGGGTGACCCGCCCTTGTAAGAAGGGCGATATCAGAATACACGGACTCGACGACTCAGCTACCGTCGAGGAAGTGAAGCAGGCGGTAACTAAGATTGGAGAGTGCCAGGCCTCCGAAATCAAAACGGGCCAGATCCGTTTCAACAAGGGGGCCATGGGCACCCTCTGGTTACAGTGCCCAGTCGCGGCCACGGTCAAGGTGGCCGCGGCGGGTAAAGTAAATGTGGGATGGGTGGTGGCCAGGGTAGAGCCACTCAAAGCGCGCCCTCTCCAGTGCTTCCGGTCAATGGGAAGAGGGCACGTCAAAGAGCAATGCAGCAGCCCGGTTGATCGAACTGGCTGCTGCTATAACTGCGGCTCCCTTGGCCACAAGGCCATAGAATGCAAAAATAAGACGCACTGCGTCTTATGCGCAGAGGCCGGCTTGCCGGCCAACCATCGCGCCGGCGGCGAGAGCTGCCGCGCAAAGAAGGGTGGAAGGGCCGCCAAGAAGGGCGGCAGACAGATAGAGAAGAAGGGAGGAGCTAAGGGGGGTCTCGGGGATGGCGTAGCCTCCCCCGAGCCTTCCCAAGGCAAGCAAGGAGAGGAGAAAGGAGGGGCCAAGGGGGGCTCCGGGGATGGCCTTGCCTCCCCCGGGCTCGCCCAAGGCCAAGTTAAGGAGGCGCCCAAACTCCAACGTAGACGTAGAGAAAGGGGCGCCTCCAAACAGGTGAAGATAGGAGGAGACGCGCCTCCAGCTCAAACCAATGAGCTTATGGAGGTGACCATGGAGGAGGTCTAAGCGTTGCCAATTATGGCGAAGCAAATAGGCCTCCTCCAGGCAAATCTGAACCACTGTGCCAGGGACCAGGATCTTTTCTTACATACCCTGGCGCAGTGGAAATGCGGAATAGGGATCGCGGCCGAGCCGTATCGTGTCCCAGCCGATAATCCGTGCTGGACCACGAACGATAGCGGCTCGGTCGCGATCACGTGGAGACAGGAGACAGGCTCCCCTCCGTGCACCAAGATCGGAGGGGGGCGAGGGTATACAGGCGTGGAGTGGGGCCCACTGTGGGTAATCGGGTGTTATATCCCCCCAGTATAGACCCTGCCACGTTCGGGGATATCCTCGACGAGATCTCGCTCGTCGTGTTGAGGAGACTCCCCGAACCAATTGTGGTCGCCGGCGACTTCAATGCCCATTCGGCGCATTGGGGTTCCTGGCGAACGAACCGCAAAGGCAGGGTTTTGGATGATTGGGCAGCGGTTCTCGGATTCTGTATCATAAATCAGGGGTCGAGTAGCACCTTGGTCAGGCCGCAGGGGGAGTCCATTGTTGATTTAATATGGGCGTCTCCCTCTGCGGCAGACAGGATTAGGGACTGGCGAGTGATGCAAGAAGAGACCCTCTTCGACCATCTATACATCCGGATAAGGGTCGACATCACCCGCCGGGGGGTGCTGAACCGCGCCCAAGGGGGGGACCTACCCAAAAGGTGGGCCCTAGCCAAGTTGGATTCTGACAGGTTGGTGGCAGCCATGCTCTCTGCCACCTAGCCCGGTGCAGAAGCACCGCAAGGGATAGAGGACCAGGTGGCATGGCTCGGGGAAACCATGAGGGATGCTTGTGACATCTCCATGCCCCGAGCCAAGCCGAGGCCGCAGAGAGCGGCGTACTGGTGGACGGAGGAGATTGCGGACTTGAGACGCACCTCCGTCCAGGCCAGACGCCGCTTCAAGAGGATGAGAAGAAGAGGCCTCGGCGACGACGGCGAGGGCGTGGCTGAGGCGCTCGAGCGTTACAGATCAGCTCGTAACGCTCTGAGCGCTGCCATCAGAGCGTCAAAGGCAAGGTCCTGGGACGAACAGCTCCAGGGCCTCAATGCGGACCCTTGGGGGCGTCCATATAGGGCAGTAATGAAGAAACTGCGAAGATGGACGCCCCCCGTGACGGAGGCGCTGGACACCGAAGTATTGGAAAATATACTATCGACCCTCTTCCCACAATGCGACAGGGTTCGTGAACTACATGTAAGGAAACCCGTCGCGTGGGAGGAGGAATACGAGGTGTCCAGCGCCGAGCTGGCCGGGATTGCCAAGAAGCTCAGAGCCCGGGGCAATAAGGCCCCGGGGCCTGATTGCATTCCCGGTAGGGTCTGGCTATATGCCATGACGCACCTGTCGGAACCAATGAGAAGGCTGTATACCGACTGTCTCAGGGAAGGAGAGTTCCCCCAGTCTGGGGTAAGGCCAAGTTGGTACTCATCCCAAAAGGGGGCAGAACAGATGGAGCGCCTTCCGCGTATAGGCCCATCTGCCTGCTCGATGAGGTCGGCAAGATCTTCGAACGAATAATTGCCGACCGACTCGTCAGGCAGATGCGTGAAGTGGGGCCCGACCTCCATGAGGACCAGTTCGGAATCCGCGAACATAAGTCACGACGGACGCGATTCTGCGCGTCCGATCGTTCGCGGAGTCCGAAGCTGAAGAGGGCAGGGTGGTGGTTTGTGTATCGTTAGATATAACCAACGCTTTTAACACCCTGCCTTGGGGAAAGGTGAGGGGCGCCCTTGAAGAACATGGCGCCCCTCCATATCTCGTGGAGGTCGTTAAGGCCTACTTTAGAGACCGTGGCCTAGAGTACCGGGACAAAACCGGTGCTCAACGCGGAAGGAAGGTGTCGAGTGATGTCCCACAGGGGTCAGTGTTGGGCCCCTTGCTGTGGATCATCACGTACGACAAAGTGCTCCGTTCTGCCCTCCCCCCGGCTGCCGTGTCGTCTGCTACGCAGACGACACAATAGTTCTGGCCGGGGGGAACGACTGGGGGGACGCAAAAAAGAAGGCAGACTTAGCGGTGGCCTGCGTGGTGCGCGCTATAAAGGAGTTGGGCCTTAAGGTGGCTCCTCACAAAACGGAAGCCATCTATTTTCATGATCCCAGGGGAAGCCACCAAGGGCCCAAGTTATCGTGAACGGCATCCCCGTCCAGCTGGAGCCAAGTATTAAGTACTTGGGACTCTGGCTGGACGGTACTTGGTGCTTTGGCGAACACTTCGGTCGTTTGGCCAAGAAAGCCAACGGGGTAGCGGCGGCACTCAGTCGCCTGCTGCCCAATCTTGGCGGGCCAGACGACCGGGTTAGGAAGCTGTATGCGGCAGTGGTGAACTCGGTGACCCTGTATGGGTCACCGGTGTAGGCGGACGAGCCGGTGGCAACCCGAAGAATAAAGGATATCCTTCGTAGAATACAGCGGAGGATGGCCATCCGCGTCGTCCGCGGGTACCGAACAGTGTCGCATGCAACGGCCTCGGCCCTTGCAGGACTGCCCCCCATGGAGCTCCAGGCGTCCGCCTATAAAAGAGCGTACGAAAGAGTTAAGGAGCTCCGTGGGGAGGGCTTCAAAATAACAGAGAGAGTCCGAGGCATCGTCAAGGCGCAAGCCCGACGACGAATGATGGAGGAATGGGGGGATTGGCTAGAAAACATCCCCCCATCCAATTCGGGAAGGAGGGTCGTCGGGGCTGTGAGGCCTGCCCTAGAAGACTGGGTGGACAGGCCTCACGGCTGGATGTCGTATCACGTGACACAGATGTTCGCCGAACATGGATGTTTTGGCGAATACCTGTGTCGAATAGGGAAGGAGCGCACCGCGCAGTGCCACCACTGCGACGAGGACAGGGACACGGCCCAGCACACGCTGGAGTTCTGTCCAGCGTGGGCTGAGGAGCGCCGTGTCCTTGTCGAAAAAACTGGGGAAAATCTGTCGCTCCCGGCCATTGTTGCAAAGATGGCCGGGAGCGAGGAAGTATGGGAGGCGGTCTCCTCCTTCTGCTACAATGTCATGACGCAGAAGGAGAAGGCCGAAAGAGAGCGGGAAAGACGGGGAAGAGGGAGGAGACTCCCTCTCTCCCCTGAATCCCGGGGGAGTGGGACGACCCCTCCTGGCTGCCTGGGCGAGGAAACCGCCGTAGTGGGGGCCGGGGGGGAGAGAGCCCGTGACGAGACGGAAGACGGCGGCGGGGGAAGGGGGAGAACACGAAGACCCCGTCACCGTCAACAACAACAAGCTCCCCCCATGACAATAACGGGGAACTTAGGTTCCCCAAGTTACACGGGGGGGGGCCCGCCTCTATATGAGAGGCGGCCAGATATAACGGGATGTTGGGCGAGGGGCGCCATGCCCCCGTCGCCCAAAATAGAAAGGGGATGAGGCCCATTTGGGCGGTGTGGTTGGGCGGGGGGCGCTGTGCCCCCCGCCCGGCATTACAAAGGAGGCCCCTTAGGGGGCGGAGTTGTAGTCCGAAAAGGAGGGCGGGTGTCGCCTGGCCAGCGGCCGCATGGCGAAAGCCCTGCGACCGGGGGCCGGGCGGCTTCCGCCTTCGCCCCTGCCGAGTTCCACCCCTAGGGAAAGGCCTCGGCGCTGCCCCTGGACCGATGGTCGAATCCCGCAAGGTTGGGAACCGTGGTCCGGGGGCAGGAGGACCACAGGGACTCATTAGGAGTCCCATTGCACGTGGTCCTCCCGGGTAGGGACGTGGCAGCGGGTGTCCTCTCACCGGTGCCTTAGTACGCCTGTGGGAGGGCATCACTGCCTGCGGACGGATTTTCCCCCCTCCTGGGGGAACTCCCAGAAGTCGGGCTCCCGGAGCGTTGGCCGAATCTCTTTTCCCTTTGGGAGGGAGAGGGAGCCTCGTTCCGGAAGCGGGGGGTGGCGGCTCGAGCGGGATACTCGAGCCGTGACCCCGCCTCCCAAACTTTTTGGGAGGGTGCGGCGTGGGGATTGTGCCCCCCTGCGCCGCAACCGGGCTGGACCGCACGATGCTTTCGCGGGGGAGAGTATTTTCCTCTCGGGGAAGATGCTCTCCCGGGATAGGTAGGGCCAGGTGATGGCGGGAAGTGATGCAAATGCTAGTTCCCCGCCATCACTGTAAGCGCCAGCGTAGGCACCCGCTGTGGTTTTAGTGAGGTAGGTCTTGGGCCCCCTGATCGATCCATTCGTGAAACGGTCAAGGGGAACAAGGAGTCCCACATAACCCTCATCCTCTACCCGGGGGAGGAGGGTACCATGATGGTTTCCACAGCGCCAAAAAAAAAAAAGAAAAAATGGCCTCACGGCCCCGACGACTCTCTCTCCCGAGTTGGATGGGGGGATGTTCTCCAGCCAATCCCCCCATTCCTCTAGCATTTGTCGGCGGGTTTGCGCTCCGACTATGCCTCGGGCCCTCTTAGTTATTTTGAACCCCATCCCACGGAGCTCTCTCATTCTTTCATACGCCCTCTTGTAGGCGTATGCCTGGAGCTCCATGGGAGATAGTCCAGCGAGGGTCGAGGCCGCTGCATGCGACACCGTCCTGTAACCGCGGACGACGCGGTTGGCCATTCTCCTCTGGATCCGGCGAAGTATATCCCGGATCCGTCTCCTGGCCACCGCCTCGCCCACCCATACCGGTGACCCGTAAAGGGTCACAGAGTTGACTATTGCCGCATACAACCTGCGCACCCGGTCGTCCGACCCGCCAAGATTGGGCAGCAGGCGGCTAAGTGCCGCCGCTACCCCACTGGCCCTTTCTTCCAGACGACCGAAGTGCGCGTCGAAGTGCCATTTGCCGTCCAGCCAGAGACCCAAGTATTTGATACTCGGCCCCAGCTGAACGAGGATGCCGTCGACGATGACATGAGCCTTTGGTGGCTTCCCCTGGGAGCCATCATGGAAAAAGATGGCCTCCGTTTTATGGGGAGCCACCTTAAGGCCCAGTTCCCTAATTGCACGCACCACGCAGGCCACCGCGAGATTTGCCTTCCCTCTTGATTCCCCCCAGTCATTCCCCCCTGCCAGGACTATCGTGTCGTCCGCATAGCAGACGACTCGACAGCCGGGGGGAGGGCAGAACGAAACACTGTGTCATAGGTGATGTCCCACAACAGCGGCCCCAAAACTGACCCCTGTGGGACACCACACGACACTTGTCTTCCGCACTTGGTACCGGCTTTGTTCCGGTACTCCAGGCTCCGGTCCCGGAAGTAGGCCTTAATGACCTCCACGAGATATTGTGGGACGCCATGGTCTATTAAGGCGCCCCTCACCTTTCCCCAGGGCAGGGTGTTGAAGGCGTTTGTAATGTCTAGTGCAACGCCGACAACTACCCTGCCCTCTTCAGCCTCGGATCCCGCGAACTGACGAACGCGTAGGATCGCGTCCGTCGTTGATCTGTGTTCGCGGAATCCGAACTGGTCGTCGTGGAGGTCAGGCCCCACTTCCCTCATCTGCCTGACGACTCGGTCGGCTATGATCCTTTCGAAAATTTTGCCGACCTCGTCGAGCAGGCAAATGGGCCTGTATGCGGAAGGCGCTCCTTCCGTTCTGCCCCCTTTTGGGATAAGGACCAGATTGGCCTTACCCCAGACTGGGGGGAACTCACCCGACTTGAGACAGTCGGTTAGCAGCCGTCGTATTTGTCCAGACAAGTGCTTCAAGGCGTATAGCCAGACCCTTCCGGGGATGCCATCAGGCCCCGGGGCTTTGTTTCCCCGGGTCCTAAGCCTTTTGGCACCCCGGCCAACTCAGCATTGGACACCTCGTACTCCTCTTCCCACGCGACGGGCTCCCTGACGTATAGCTCGGGAACCCTGTCGCATTGTGGGAAGAGGGTCTCTAAGATGTTTTCCAGCACTTTGGCGTCCAATGGCTCCGTCACGGGGGGCGTCCGTCTCCACAGCTTTCTCATGACTGCCTTATATGGACGCCCCCAATGGTCGGCATTGAGGCCCTGGAGTTGCTCATCCCAGGACCTCGCCTTCGACGCTCTGATGGCGGCGCTCAGAGCGTTACGAGCTTCTCTGTAACGCTCCAGCGCCCCTACCATGCCCTCGTCATCGTTGCCCAGGCCTCTTCCTCTCAACCTCCTATAGCGGCGTTTGGCCTGGACGGAGGAGCTCAGATGAGCCTAAAGAAATGGAGGAGGGAAAAGGTGGAGATAGATCTCCCATTAAAAAGGACGAATGATCTCCTAAAATAAGGACAAGGCTAGGCGGAAGCCTTGATGAAAAACAGGGAGGGACGGGAACAAGCACCAACATGCTTGAGTGCACGGTTCCCATCAGAAGAATGAAAATGAGCCCGGCGAGCAGTACAAGCTCTGCTAACATGACAGTCGGAACTAAGGAAGGACAGGAGCAAAACATCCAAGAACAAGTGGTGTCCGCTAATAAACAACAGGATGCAGAGACGTACTAGGACCAGTCAGACTCTGTCGCTGACACGGTAAGTCTCAGCGGACATGAGACAGAGGAGGTGGAAGTCACCCAAATGAGTGTAGACAGACTTCGTAAGAAGAAGAAGGGGGGAAGAGAAGGATTCCCACCACTGGCGCCTATTATTTAAAACAGGAGAAGGAGGAAAGAGAGAAGAAAGAAAGATTTGCACAGATTGAGAGAGATATTCTCAATAGTACATCGAAACCCTACGACACGAGGGCGTATCAAGAATTTCTCTTATCCACGAAGAATCTAGAGGAAGAGATGAAGCTGACTCCGATAGTAGATATAGAGTCAATAGTTGCGGAAGAAACCACCCAACTCTACAAAGTGGCTAAGGACTCGGGAAATCTGAAGGGAACCTTTCAGAATCAAATCAAGGAATCGGCCGCTAAGATGAGTGCGGCAGCGACGATCCTTACAATGAAATTGGAAGAGACCGGCAGCCCCTCAATCATCGAGAAGAGATTGGAGGAAGTGAGCAAGGAACTAAAAGCCTTGAGAGAGGAAAATAGTAAATTAAGAAGGATAGTAGATAGTATGAGGTATAAAGAGAAAGAGAGGGAAAGATCCCGTGACAAGGTCTCGGATATGGACGAATGGGGACATATTGGATGGGAGGAAGCCTCCGTAACCCCTCTTCCATCAAGCGATGGGAGGTCACGGAGGCGGAAAAGGGAGCTCCACCTCCACCCGCAAGGGGTAGGGAAGCCCCCAAGAAAGGATATCCAAGGAAAGGAAGTATTGGAGAAACCCCACCTCTGCCAAAGAATGGCAGGGGAGCCGCCCCAACACACGAGATAGGAAATATTGAGGAAACCCCACTTCTGCCAAAAGGCAGGGGAGCCTCCCCAATACCAAAGACATGGGAGAGGATGGAAGTGGAGGAAGGGAGTACACCACAGCGTCAAGTTCAAAAAACAGAGGATGAGGAAAATAAACTGGAGGAAAAAATAGAGAAAACGCTCCATAGAATACTCTACGGTGAGTTCTTCAAAAGCAGAGCGAGCGGGCAAAGGGTAACAACCCTCAACCCGCCCGCTCGTAACCCGACTCCAAGAAACCCAATTCCCAGTAACATAGGAAAAAAGGAAGGAAAGAAAAACAAAGAAAAAGAAAAAGAGAAGGGGAAAATCAAAGCAACAGAAATAGTTGCGAATCCAGAAAAGGAAAGTAAAAAGAAAGAGGAGGAAGAGAAAAAGAAAGAGGAGGAAAACAAATGGACCAGTGTGGTCAAAAGGAAGAAAAACAATAATAAAGAGCAAAATGCTCAAGAGAAGGGGAAGACCTCCACAAACGGACAGCCCCAAAGGGAAGGTCCAAAGATAAAGAAAGAGAGGCTCAAGAAAATCCCGCGAACTGTTGCGGTTATTCTGACGTGCCCGAAAGGGACATATGATGAGAACATAACGGAAGCAAGGAAAAAGATAAAACTGGCGGAACTGGGTTTCCCGGAGGGAGAGGGAATCCAAATTAAAAGAGCCCTCACGGGAGCGATGAAATTTGAAATTCCCTCAATACGAGGGAAGGAAGGAGATGTAATCCAATCTGGAAAAGAGCTAGCCGATAGCTTTGCTATGAAGCTCCAAGAGGTGCTCGCCGGGAAGGAAGTGTGAGAGTGGATCGGCCCATCAAGACCGCTGAATTGAGAGTTAAAGACTTGGAGGGGTCGATCTCACTCTCAGAGATAAAAGAGGCGATCGCGGAAGCCGGAGAATGTGACGCAGAGAGCGTCAGAGTGGGGGACATCAGGATGTCTCCTGCAGGTATGGGCACAGCCTGGGCTAGATGCCCACTAGCGGCTGCAAAGAAAATAGGAGAGAATGGGAGGATCACAATTGGATGGGCAAGGGCCAGAGTGGAGATACTCCAAGACAGGCCCTTGCAGTGCTTCAAATGTCTGGAGGGGGGTCATGTGAGGGACAGATGCCCAAACAATGTAGACAGAAGCTCCCGCTGTTATAGATGCGGGAGCGAAGGACACCCCTTCAGAATATGTACAGGAAAGGTGAACTGCCCGGTCTGCAGTGACAAAGGACTCCCTGCTAATCATAGGGCAGGGAGTGATGCATGCGGACCGGTGCAGAATGGCAGCAGGGGAATCGGATTAGGTCCAAAACCCCTAGAAAAGAAGGAGACCCCAGCGGAAAAGGGGAAAAAAGAAGAAAAGGAAAAGAGTACAACACAAGGAGTAGGAAAAGAGGGAAGAGAAAAACCTCGTATTGTTGAGGTGAAGGAGGTGGCACTGTCGATCACCACTAACACTGCCAGACCCCCTATCCCCTCAACGTCCAGAATCCCTGTCATAGGGATGAGGACAAGGGCAAGGAAAGAAGAGGAAAAAGAAGAGAGACAAAGGGAAGGAGGAAATAAGAAGCAAAGACTAAGAAAGAATCTGAGTGAGGACGGTCCGGATGCAATGGAGGTGGCACCAGAAGAAAGGCCAAGCAAAAGCTCAACATGAGCTGCCCAGTGCTGCAGGGAAACCTGAACCACGCCAGAAGGGCTCAGGATCTGTTTATACAGACCCTTGCTGAGCGTGGTGGAGGACTTGGCATTGTATCCGAGCCGTACCGTGTTCCCGAAGATAACCCAAACTGGGTGGGAAGCACGGATGGCTCGGCTGCCATTCTATGGAGAGGGGCAACTAACTCCCCTCCGGTTTCGAAGATCGAAGCCGGAGTAGGATGTCGCGGTAAGATGGGGGGCCATTGTCGTCGTAAGCCTCTATGCCTCTCCAAATATGGGAGGCATGGAGTTCGATGAGAAGTTAGGGGCAGTGGGAGAATGTGTAAGGAGGCATCTCCCACTGCCAACTATAATTGCGGGGGACTTCAACGCCAAATCTGACGCTTGGGGTTCCCCGCAAAATAATGCAAGAGGGAGAGTAGTCCTGGACTGGGCGGCGGAACTGGGGCTCTCCGTAATGAATACGGGGAGCACCAGCACATGTGTTAGGTTGCGGGGGGAGTCGGTCATAGACCTGACATGGGCGACTCCCTCCGCAATGGAGGTTATCGGAGGGGTGGAGGGTGGCGACGGAGGCGGAGACATTGTCCGATCATAGGTACATTGAATTCTCCGTCTCCGTCGTCCCGCCCGAGGTGCAGGACCGCCGCCGAGCCCAGGAGAAGATGCGATGACGATGGTCCCTCAAGAAGCTTGACGAGGACATGTTCGGAGCTATGCTTCAAGCGGCTCTACTAGCCAGGGGAGTAGAGGGGGGGTCGGAATCTGCAGGAGCATTTGGGCTGGATGCTAAAAACAGTGGAGGCGGCGTGTGACGCCTCCATGCCTAGAGTTAGATTCCGACCCCCCAAATGCGCCTACTGGTGGTCGGAAATGATCGCCGATCTAAGGCGATTGACCGACCAAACCAGGAGACGACTTCGAAGAAGGCGACGGGGAGAAGACGTGGACGAGGACGCATGGAACGCGTACCGAGCCGCGAGGGATGAATTGCGTGCAGCGATAAGGGAGGCAAAGGCGGTGGCCTGGAACGAGTTGCTCCTCTCCCTTGATAGGGATCCGTGGGGGCGCCCATACAAGATGGTTCTCAATAAGCTGAGGAGAGGGGCGTCCCCGCTGATTGAATCGATGGACCCCTGTTTCTTCGAACGGATCATCGATGTCCTATTCCCGCGGGAGATACAGCGGGTTGGGGAACCAATCCCCCGCAGGGAATTCGAGTGGTCCGGCGACGAGATGGGGATCACGGGAGGGGAGCTGAGAAACGCCGTCAGGAAGATAAAAAGGGGCAAAGCCCCAGGTCCTGACGGCATACATGGTAAGATATGGGCCACTGCCTTTGCCCATTTAGAGAAGGAAATGCTGCAAATGTATGACGGCTGTTTTAGGGAGGGAATATTCCCCCCGGTCTGGAAGAGGGCAACGGTAGTTCTTCTTCCAAAGGGGGGCAGATCGCTGGAGGAGCCCTCTGCATACCAGCCTATCTGTTTACTCGACGAGGCGGGCAAAATCCTAGAAAGAATTATTGCCGACCGCCTCGTCGACCATCTCTCGCGGAGTGGTCCTGATCTTAATAAGGACCAGTATAGCTTCCGGGCTGGGCGGTCCACCATAGACGCGGTCTTCAGGGTCCGCTCAGTTGTGAAGGCCATCACTGAAGAGGGCGGGGTGGCATTGGCTATATCTTTAGATATATCCAATGCATTCAACACCCTGCCCTGGCGAAGGGTAGGTGAGGCGATGGAACATCACAGAGTGCCTCCCTACCTCTTCGCCATAGTGAGGGACTACTTCCGCGAGAGGAAGATTGGTTATATCAACCGCGAGGCTGAGGTATGCGAGAGGGAGATGTCGGGTGGGGTTGCGCAAGGTATTCGGGCCATTGATGTGGAACCTCACCTATGACACGGTTTTGCGGACTGCCCTCCCCTCCGGCTGCAGCATAGTGTGCTATGCGGATGACACACTTGTTGTGGCCGCTGGAGTAGATTGGGGGGAGGCTCGTGCTAGAGCAAATATAGCGGTGAACCGCGTGGTGCGCGCAGTAAGGGGATTGGGGCTAAAAGTGGCTCCCCGAAAAAAAGAAGCCGTATACATGCATGACGGCTCTCACGGGAAGCCACCGGAAGCCCATATTAACGTAGAAGGAACCCCCATCTTGGTGGGGGCCCAAATTAAATACCTGGGCCTCCACTTGGATGGTAGATGGGCCTACAGGGAACACTTTCGCCGGGTAACCCCTAAAATAGAGAGGGTCTCTATGGCCCTGAGTAGGTTATTACCAAATATGGGGGGGCCCGACGGAAGGGTTCGAAGATTGTATGCGGCCACGGTCCATGCGATGATCATGTACGGGGCCCCTGTGTGGGCGAACAAAGTCACGGCCACCCGCGATATTAAAGCAAAACTGCACCAGTTGCAGAAACGGGTGGCCGGTCGTATATGCAGGGGCTACCGGACCGTCAGTTGGACGGCGATGGGGATCATTGCGGGGATACCCCCCGTGGAGCTGTTGGCTCAAATGTACGCCGAGGTTTACCGGCGTACATGCGAGCTGAAAAGGAAGGGTGTCCCAATAACGGACCGTGACCGACACGGAATTAGGGCCCAAGCTCGACAGTCCCTGATGGAGAGTTGGACCGGTATGCTCGAGAATCCGAGACTACCGGGACAGCGGACTGTCGAGGCCATCCGGCCCCACCTAGAAGAATGGATAGGTGGGGCTAAGGGGGGTGACTTATAGAATGACTCAGGTGCTTACCGGGCACGGTTGCTTCGATAGGTACCTGAGTCTAATAGGCAAAGAGCGCACCATGCGGTGTCACCAATGTGGAGCAGAGGAGGACACCGCGCAGCACACTCTAGAAGAGTGTGCTGCGTGGCATGGCGAAAGGGAGGAGCTAAAGGGAAAAATAGGTGGAGACCTATCCCTCACAGCAGTGGTGGGGGAGATGGTCCAATCTAAAGAAAAATGGGGACCCTTCTCCTCCTTCTGCGAGAAAGTAATGTCGCGGAAAGAGGAGGAGGAAAGAGAAAGAGAGAGAAGGGTGAGGGGAGGAGAAACTCCCCCCCTGACATTGGAAATGGGAAGGAAGATGAATGAAGCGGCGGGGACTTTCCCCCTCCTCCTCCGACGGATGCGGATAGTCCCGCAGACGGCGGAAATCGGGGGGGGGCGAACCCACACCCGGTTCGGCGCAGTTAAGCGTCGACCCGGGATGAGGCCGTCGGGGGGGACCCGGGACATTTAAAGTCCCGGAACTCCCCTCCCCGCGGCCTCACGGGAGGGTGGGGGCGGCTCTCCTTTTTCTCCCGTCGTCGGTGGGGTGTCCACTTCGGTGGGCATCCCCATTTGTGGCGGCGGGGGTGGGGGGAGGCGTCCCCAACATAATACTTACGCCACACAGGGCGCTGGGCGGCGGTGGTGGTGGGGGCTTTTTTTTGGCGCTGTGGAAATCTCATGGTACCCTCATCCCCCGGGTAGAGGATGAAGGTTATGTGGGACTCCTTGCTCCCCCTGACCGATCCACGAATGGGTCGATCAGGGGGGTCAAGACCTACCTCACTAAAACCACAGCGGGTGCCTACGCTGGCTCTTACGAGGATGGTAGGGAACTACCGAGCATTGCTTCCTGCCATCCTCTGGCCCGATCTTCCCGGAAGAGTATCTTCCTCGAGAGGAAGACACTCTCCCATCGTGCAGCATCGTGCGGTCCTATCCCGGTTGCGGCGCAGGGGGGCACCGCCTCCACGCCGCGCCCTCCCAAAAAGTTTGGGGGGCGGGGTCACGGCTCGAGTGTTTCCGCTTGAGCCGCCACCCCCAGCTACCGGAACGAGGCTCCCTCTCCCTCCCAAAAGGGACGGGAGATTCGGCCAACGCTCCGGGAGCCCTACTCCTGGGAACTCCCCCCAGAAGGGGAGGGAGCACCCCCACAGGCAGTGGTGCCCTCCCAACGGCGCTCTAGGCATCGGTGAGAGGGTCGCCCTTGCCGCGTCCCTTCCCGGGGGGATCACGTGCAATGGGGGCTCGGTAGTAGCTGAGCCCCTGTGATCCCCCCGTGTCCCCAGGCCGTGGTTCCCTCCCTTAACGGGATTCGACCGTCGGCCCGGGGGCATCGCCGAGACCCTCCCCTGGGTGGACCTCGGAAGGGGCGGGGGCGGATGCCGCCCGACTCCCGGTCGCAAGGCTTTCGCCGAGCGGCCGCCAGCCGGGCGACACCCGCCCCCGCCCACCTCCATGGACTACAACTCCACACCCGGAGGGGCCTCTTTCTTATTGCCGGGCGGGGGGGCACAGTGCCCACCGTCCAGCCTTAGCGCACCAAAGAAGGGGCCTTCCTCCTCCTCCTCTTCACCACCGGACGAGGGGGGCACAGCCCCTCGCCAGTCTCCTCCTGTGTTTGGCCGCCTCTTAGGGAGGCGGCCCTTTCCCGGTGACGTTTAGGGGAATTTGAGTTCCCCCTCAGTGTCACCGGGCCTGCCTTTGTTGGCGACGGGGTCTCCTCACTCTTCCTCTCGTTACCCCGCCGCCGTCTCCCGGCTCGCCACGGGCTCTCTTCCCCCCCGGCCCCCACCACGGTGGTTTCCTCGCCTAGGCAGCCAGGAGGGGTCGTCCCTCTCCTCCCGGGATTCAGGGTTGAGAGGGAGTCTCCTCCCTCTTCCCCGTCTCTCCCGCTCTCTTTCCGCCTCCTCCTTCTGCGACATTACTACTACGACGGCGCAGAAGGAGGAGACCGCCTCCCATACTTCCTCGCTCCCGGCCATCTTTGCAACGATGGCCGGGAGCGATAGATCCTCTCCACTCTTCTGTACGAGGACACGGCGCTCCTCAGCCCACGCTGGACAGAACTCCAACGTGTGCTGGGCCGTGTCCCTGTCCTCGTCGCAGTGGTGGCACTGCGCGGTGCGCTCCTTCCCTATTCGACACAGGTATTCGCCAAAACATCCATGTTCGGCGAACATTTGTGTCACGTGATACGACATCCAGCCGTGAGGCCTGTCCACCCACTCTTCTAGGACAGGCCTCACAGTCCCGACGACCCTCCTTCCCGAATTGGATGGGGGGATGTTTTCTAGCCAATCCCCCCATTCCTCCATCATTCGTCGTCGGGCTTGCGCCTTGACGATGCCTCGGACTCTCTCTGTTATTTTGAAGCCCTCCCCACGGAGCTCCTTAACTCTTTCGTACGCTCTTTTATAGGCGGACGCCTGGAGCTCTATGGGGGGCAGTCCTGCAAGGGCCGAGGCCGTTGCATGCGACACTGTTCGGTACCCGCGGACGACGCGGATGGCCATCCTCCGCTGTATTCTACGAAGGATATCCTTTATTCTTCGGGTTGCCACCGGCTCGTACGCCCATACCGGTGACCCATACAGGGTCACCGAGTTCACCACTGCCGCATACAGCTTCCTAACCCGGTCGTCTGGCCCGCCAAGATTGGGCAGCAGGCGACTGAGTGCCGCCGCTACCCCGTTGGCTTTCTTGGCCAAACGACCGAAGTGTTCGCCAAAGCGCCAAGTACCGTCCAGCCAGAGCCCCAAGTACTTAATACTTGGCCCCAGCTGACACTCAACACTGACCCCTGTGGGACACCACACGACACCTTCCTTCCGCGTTGAGCACCGGTTTTGTCACGGTACTCTAGGCCACGGTCTCTAAAGTAGGCCTTTACGACCTCCACGAGATATGGAGGGGCGCCATGTTCTTCAAGGGCGCCCCTCACCTTTCCCCAGGGCAGGGTGTTAAAAGCGTTGGTTATATCTAACGATACACCAACCACCACCCTGCCCTCTTCAGCTTCGGATTCCGCGAACGATCGGACGCGCAGAATCGCGTCCGTCGTTGACTTATGTTCGCGGAATCCGAACTGGTCCTTGTGGAGGTTACACGCATATCCTCCTGGCCTATGCCAGGAGGATAATCATCTATCCTCTTAACGGTCCCCATTACCGGGGGTCTGTTTACCGGTGGTGGCGCTGCACTCGGTGTAGGCATCACCGCTACGTCCACCTCCATTTCCACCACCATCGGGGCCGGCGGGGGTAGAGGACTACTCTCCACGACCCTATCAGGGTTCTCCCCACCAGATGTTTCCCCTATCGGCTTAACTTGGGGCTTTTTCCCCTTGTCTTTGCCTCTTCCTTCTTTAAGGCGCTTCATTTCGCCCTCCAGAATGAGCACCTTAGTTTGGAGTGCCTTATTCTGGCATTGGAGCGCCTCCATCTCTCTACCGCCATCTTGGTCGCTATGCTCCGTGGCCGCGGCCGGCGTGGACATCACAGCCAGAGCGGCTATTGCGGCCTGTAGGTAGCAGGCCGCCTCCTTCATATCCTTTTGTACAGTTCCTTTGAGGTTTCAGCTTATTAGAGCGCACTTCTTTAAGAGTGTGGCACTCTCTATTCCCTTTGCCGCGACCTCGAGTGGCGGCGTTTGCGCAATCTCTTCTGAGAGATCAGCAGTCAGGATTTCCATTTTTTGCCACGCTTGCCTATCGCTCACCGGCGTGGTGGGGTATAACATATCCATCTCTTCCTGAGCTGCTTTTATGGCCAGCTCTGCCTCTTCCTTAGCCCGGCGTTTCCTGAATTCCCCGGTCGTTTCGGGGCGTCCACGCTTCCTCTTCTTAGGGAGAGGTCCTCCATCAGAGTCCGGGATGCTCATGTTGTCTCCAACTGAGGCGTCCTCTGTCATTTCCCCTTCCGTCTCCGCGTCTTTACCCTCTGGTAGGGGTATCTGCGCGGGATCTATCCAAGGTGTGATGCCTACTCGTTCTAAGGAAACAGACACTTGTTTTATGCCCTTAAGTTTGATCTTAGAAGATCTCGGACCCGGGGGGCCCGTGATCTCCTCGTCCCCCTTGTTAATAGTAGTTTGATTGATATTTGTGCAGCTCATTTTAACTTATTCCCACTCCCTGCGGAGGCTCGACCGGCCGGCGTATCTCCCACCGGCCAGGGGACGACCCGAAACATGACCGGAATCGCCCCCCAAGCCGGTGCCCCGGGGACTCCCGGGGGACCGGCTTATGTCGCGGGCCGGGGGGATACCGCACCCCCGGCACAGGACTCCGAGCCCCTTACTCCCCCATGGAGGGTTTGACTCCCCCATCGGGTTTCGGGGGTCCCCCGCCTCCGTCAACGGAGGCACCTCCGCAGGTGACGCCACTCGGGGGCCCCACGGACGCTTTGGACAGGGTCGCCGCTCCCCGGCCCTCCCCTACACGCCGTGGCGACCAGCACGTCCCCCCGCCGGTGACATTGCGACCGGCGACGGAGGTGACCTCATCGCCCAGTCGACGCGTACCAACTCCTGGTGTGGAGATGCAGCCTCGTGTGAGACTGCAGAGGACCAGCCATGCTGAGCACAGGGAGCGTAGCAGATCTCGTGGTCCATCGTCGTCCGGATCTTCGACAAAATAGAAACATTGATGCAATATGACTGTTAGACAGTCATCGACTGAACGCATAAATGGCGTGTATTAATTTTAAGGTTATTTTTAGGACTTGGCGTGATATGTTATGTATGCCAAGAAAGTTATATTACGTTATGACTTATGTAGGTAAATTTTGCCACATCAATATCAGATTTATGTTTTTATGTTGACTACATTTCGAAAGTTATCTCTCTAGTCTGCGGCAGTAAGCTGTGATATGGTTTTATATTTTTATATGCAAAGAGAGATAGATAGAGAGAGATATATATATATACGGCAGCGTTATGTTTCCTGAAAATAAAGATATTTCCTTTGATACTTACCTTGTGTGTTGTAACTTTGTTGGTCCTATCCATGAGGGGGTTAATTATGTCACTATATAATTTCATTTTCATAATTGAAACTTTATTTGTACTTACCATTTATAATACTTGCTATTCTTATTTTTGCTATTAAAATTATAGTTATTTTGAATTATATTTGGGGAAACTTACATTATCCAATTGTTATTCCTATGTGGTTGTGCGAGCTGCAATAATGTGTTATTTATATGCTTTAATTATAATATATTTATTGTAGGGCGACTAGAGAGTATTTAAGCATGAAGTATGAATGATTGAACGACGCGAGTAGAAGGGCATGCATATGTTTGGAGCGTTACTGTTTTCTGCAGAGATGTGTATGCGGTTCTGCGAAATACTTTTATTTACTTGATTCTGGTGACGATGTATGACTAATATTACCCATCGGATTGTTCATAAGTGTCATGCGGTTATTTATATGCGATAGAGTATGAAAGGTCAAGAATGACATGCAATTATTTATCGTCGGTATTAAGTGATGGGTCAAGATCGGCATGCATTAATTAACTCTGGATAATTTATGACAGGGTCTAGGTTGTAATAGTAAGGGTCAAGATCGGCATGCGTTAATTAACTCTGAATAATTTGTGACAGGGTTAAGGTTGTAATGGTAAGGGTTAACTTCGGCATGCGATAATTTACTTGGTATTAATCTTGACGGGGTAAAGGTTGAAATGGAAGCGGTCAAGTTTGTCGCGGGTAATATTAGCCATGAATTAAATATGGTTCCCCGGATTCGGAGCGTATGCGCAATGGCGATGCTCCGTAACAAGTGTTGGGCGGAGCCTGAGGTTATATAAACGCGAGACACGCACTGATCGTGGTCAGTCGGCACGAAGTCAAGTACGGTCGTTAATTCGGCAAAACTCGTTAGTCGAATAGTAAATTCGCAAGTCATTGTACGACAGTCGTTGTCCCGGGACAAGTGTCTCGTTAAATAGAGATAGTTAGCTGAACGTGTCAGCCTGGTAGTCTCGGGGTTGTCGTGCCGCCGGTTTATACTAACTAAATCGGGTATATCTGCGGTCCAGCGTTTCGCGTAATCGTGAATCGAGCGCTAACTGCCTCGCGCTGCGGAGCCGTACATATATTGAGTCTCCACGCTTTACCGCGGCGCTTAGCGAACATTGTAAGCGTGACGTCATCGCGACGCACGTCTGTGAAAGCGTGATCACGTGAACTTGCCGTGTGTGCAAAGGAATGTGTTGACTGTAACGAGACGTCGTACAGCAACGACCTTGGGGTCAATGATGCCCTGTGTTTTTCCATAAGTGAATCCGGTGGATTCCATCTTGAGGAATGTGCCTCTGATAATAATAAATAATATTTGATATCTGAAATAGAAGTGCGTGTTTGAACTCTTTCTTCCTTCAGATCCTTTCTGTGTCTAGTCATTTTCCGCCGTCAATAATATTAATGTAATAAAGCGGCATACCAGGAGAGTGAACGACGTTGAATCGAGCGGGAGAGTATCGTGGCCAAGATACTTACACCCGGAGGAAAATTAGTCGACGTGGCGCACGGGCGTTTCGGATACCCTTGGAGTTTGGTAGGATAAAACTTCTGGCGACCGTGATGAACAATCTGAAGCATATACATATAAGGTGAGTCAGTGTACTCGGAACCTCGTATTATTAGCCGTATAGGCAGAAATATTGAAATCTGTAGACTCGCGTCATAGCGACCGGTTACAACATCACCTGCCAGCGGGGGGGGACAACACCTCTCCTGACCGGCCGGTTCGGAAGGGGAAATGGTCCCGACCGGCCAGGAGTACATATTCTCGCCGCTGTGCCCCGCCTCGGAAACGTCTGAGCGGCCCCAGCGGCAGATCCGCGTGGCACCCTCCGGGCAATGCCCCTCGGGTAACCTCTCCGGGCAAAGCCCCTCGGGTAACCACGCGTGGCCTACTCCGACGTCTCGGCCCGAGCTCAGAATACGTCCGAGTGGCCCGGGAACGGCTGACCCCAGGGACGCTGGGACGGGGACACAGGCTACCCAGCCTGGAGATCCCCAACCAGCACCCTGAGGCCCTTCTCTCGTCGCCGGGCCCCGCCTCGGAAATGTCCGAGCGGCCCCGGCGACTGACCGCCGTGACTCCCTCCGGGCAATGCCCCTTGGGTAAACCCTCCGGGCAAAGCCCCTCGGGTAGTCACGGCTGGTCCCCTCCCCCTGCGGCCCCCGCCGCCGAGAAACCACGAGACTCCGGGGGGACATCCCCCGGGAAGAACCCCGAAAAACACCCCCCCAGAGACACGACGCAAAACCCCGGCGGCCGAAGCCGCAGACTGCACGGCGGGAGGGCAAGCGCCGAAGCGCCGTGCAATGCCCTCTCCTAACGGTGCCATGCCACCGGGCGTTTGTATTCCGGGTCGCCATCCCTTACCACCTACGAGCCGAAGCTCTGACGGGGAAGTGGGCCCCGTCCCCCAGAACTGCGGGAAGACTCCCACAGTCGAGGAGGAACCCCCAGAAACTAGGGGGAGCCCTCAGAGACCGGGGGCAAGTGTGCCTCGATATATGAGGCACTGTCCACTCTTAGCACCCCTCGCAAGGCTATCCCCTTGCGAAGGGTGAGCCCCCCCCACCACGCCAAGGTGGTGGACAACAGGGGGGATGCTCAACCATCCATAGTGACTGCGGCACCAATCTAGTGGGAGCCGATCAAGAGCTGAAGCGACTCTTCAAGGCCAGCTCACGCGAATGGCATCACATCGCTTCCGCTCTCGCCAACGACGGGGTTTCGTGGAAGTTCAACCCGCCTTCTTCACCTCATTTCGGTGGGAAATGGGAAGCCGGCGTGAAATCCGTAAAATTTCACATCCGCCGAGTCGTAGGAGATACCATTCTGACCTATGAAGAGCTCACCACCCTCCTAGTACAGATAGAAGCGACACTCAACTCTCGACCCCTCTGCGCCCTTTCCGAAGATCCATCAGACCTCACCGCCTTAACGCCGGGTCATTTTCTCATAGAGGAGGCCCTCACCTCCATTCCAGAGGCCTCGCTTAGTGAAATTCCAGCAGGACGTCTATCCCGTTGGCAACTTTTAAGAAAAATGACCGAAGCGTTCTGGACGAGATGGTCTACCGAATACTTGCACTATCTGCAAGTCTCTAACAAGTGGCTCAAGATTCAGCCAACACTCAAAATCGGAACGTTGGTCCTCGTCAAAGACGAAAGACTGCCACCGTCGAAATGGGCCCTCGCTCGAGTAATCGAGGTTCATCCGGGAGCAGACGGACTCGTCCGCGTCGCCACTGTCAGAACACAAAGCTCCATTCTGAAACGACCCCTCGTGAAATTATGTATATTACTGTCTGAATCGTAACTCCAATGGAAATTAATCCATCTTTCACGAAAAACGCGTCATCCCATATTTCGACAACCACCAGGTTGTCAAGGCTGGCGGAATAAATGTTCAAAAAGCTAACGATTATTTCAATCCAAATTAGCGGAAACTATGCTCCCGTCATAGTATTCGTTATTATATCCGTTCGGATTCAAGCGTCCTTAAGAGACAGAAAATTATTTGTTACACAGTGTTTCCTTGTTCTTAAAACCGTAAATAGACGTTAGATCTCGTACTTAGTTTGGTGCCTCTTAAATCTCTCACGAGTCGAGTGTTTACTGTTTTTTCAACACTCGCCTTTGTCAACACCGAGTCGAACAGCTGTACGCCTCATTTTATTGTGTACGGCACCGCTCGAGCAGTACATCGGTAACAGTGACCGAATAAAGATCTCCGTAAAACGTATCATAATCTATCTCATATCAATTAGTGAATCGATCCTATCTCTGTTAATTCGTCTCCGATGTCACCGGCGCCTTAACGGTCTCTCTATTATCGTTTTCCTTCAACCGGACGGAAAACAAACGAAACAGCACCATCTTATGTCCCCTCTTGGATCAAATAATATAACTTTATTTGAAATGTTTTTCCGTATCGTGCATATTTTACGAGATATTTGTGTGCAATAGAACACCTTGTATATGTATAATAAAATTGACATAAAAATTTTTGAACGATAACGCAGTCTTTTGTTTATATTTATATTTAAAAAATTTATTTTATTTTATAGTAGTTAGTGCCAGAGGCGATCTATTCGTGAGCTGGCTGTAACACCAGATGCGCTTTGCATGTGCGCTCTGGTTATTACTTCCTATCAGAGGCGATCTATTCGTGTGCTGGTTATTTAAAAGAATCCAGAGGCGATCAATTCGTGTGCTGGTTATTGAAAAGAATTCAGAGGCGATCTATTCGTGTCCTGGTTATTGAAAAGAATTCAGAGGCGATCTATTCGTGTGCTGGTTATTTAAAAGAATCCAGAGGCGATCAATTCGTGTGCTGGTTATTTAAAAGAATCCAGAGGCAATCAATTCGTGTGCTGGTTATTTAAAAGAATCCAGAGGCGATCAATTCGTGTGCTGGTTATTTAAAAGAATCCAGAGGCGATCAATTCGTGTGCTGGTTATTTAAAAGATTCCAGAGGCGATCAATTCGTGTGCTGGTTATTTAAAAGAATTCAGAGGCGATCTATTCGTGTGTTGGTTATTTTAAAAAATCCAGAGGCGATCTATTCGTGTGCTGGTAATATTTTATGTAAAAAGCAGTTTGCATTTGTGTGTGCTCTGTTTACTATAAAATATAGACATTTATTTTCAAAATATTTTTTGTAGTATAAAATAGTCAATTTTCTGTATTAGATAGATTTATAAACAAAAGACTGCAGTTATTTTTTTTAATTATAAAGTAATAAAATTATTTCTTCTTTTTGTAGTAATATTTCACAAAATATTAATCGATTTATTTTTCTTTGTAGGCGACAACAGTTATTGAAGTCCAGCAGTACGCAAGAGGCAAATTACTCCAGAAGCACAAAAATTAGTACTGACAATGAATCCATCGACTTTCAGAAATCAGTTCAATCAATTTCCGAAACGATGGATTCAGAAGTTAGTACTGAAACAATGCAATGCCAGAAATCACATTCAGAAACAGGTATGTATAAAGAAAATGTCGAACTTTGCGAAGATAACAATTATTTTGTTATCGAGAATGGCCCTCCGGATACATATCGTATCCAGGAAAGCATGCTTCAAGGCCGTCGCATTGTCAATATTTCTTATATGTTGAATGAACTCCAGAGATCATTCCATAATCATATGAAAAGAATAGAGTGCCAATTTAAAGATTGGAAAATCATGAAGCCTCAAACCAAAGGCCAAGAGGAAAATGACTCTAGGAATAGTACATATAAGGATACTAGCAATGAATCCATCGATTTTCAAAAATCGGGGGAATTATTCTCCAATACGATGGATTCTAAAGTTAGTATTCAAAAAGTGCAATGCCTATAATCAATTTCAGAAACAGATATGTGTAATGAAAATGTCGAACTTTGCGAAGATAACAATCATTTTGTTATCGAGAATAGCCCTCTGGATATAAATCGTATCCAGGAAAGCATGCCTCAAGGGCGTCGCATTGTCGACATTTCTCATATGTGGAATGAAATCCACAGAACATATTATGATCATATAGCAGGAATAGAGTGCCAATTTAAAGATTGGAAAGTCGTAACAACTGAAACCAAGGGGTTCAGAACGCATTTGTTCTTCAAGTGCCAAATGTGCAATACTAAAGCAAACATCTGGTCAGAACCCGAAGATCCAAAAATATTGGACATTAATAAGGCTGCTGTAGCCGGAACTATTACAGTGGGAATTGGTTATGCCCAGTTGGAAGAGCTGTGTGCAGCCATGAATATTCGATGTATGTCCGATAAAACTTATATTCAAAATCGAGATATGTTAGTAGATGATTTTGAGAAAATAGCCATGGAAAATATGAAAATGGCTGGCCAAATTGAAAAGCAACTCGCTCTCGAAAGGAACGATGTTATAAACGGTATTCCGTATATAACTGTAATAGCGGATGGTAGTTGGATGAAATGATCGTATGGCAACGCCTACGATTCTCTTTCCAGTGTTGGTGCTATAATTGATTACCACACGAAAAAGATTCTCTTTGTCGGTGTCCGCAATAAATATTGCACGATATGCAATGTAGCGGAACGAAACGGAATCGAACCAAGAGACCATAAATGCTATAAAAATTTCGATCGTAACGCAAGCTCCACAAAGATGGAGAGCGATGCCATTGCAGAAGGCTTTAAAAGTAGCCTGGAAATGCATGGATTAATTTTTAGAACAGTTATTGCCGATGGTGATAGCTACGTTTATCAGGCCATTATTGATAGCAAACCATATCGAGAACAAATGGTGACCGTGAAAAAAATAGAATGTACAAATCATTTGCTTCGCAATCTATGCAAAAAGCTGCAGGCGGTAGCAGAGACAACTCAGCAAAAACGCATAGAAAGCGCGGTTTCGTCCAGCTACGAAATGTTGTAAAGATCAACATTTTGAACATACGAAAAGAAGTGATAGAAGCAATTGATTTACGAACAAAACAAGAGCAACCTCACCATGATAAAGCTAGAGAATTACAAAAAGATATATTAAACATTCCTAGTCACATATTTGGTGAACATAAACGATGTAAGGAACGCGGTCGTATATGTGACCTTGATGAAACGAAGAAAAATTACGTACCGTTTCTCAAGTTACACGATCTTTACCAAAGAGTAGAGAAGGCTATCATATATTTAAGCGCTTATTCCGACAGTTTGTTGTTCAAATTCACCAACAATCCTGCAGAGTCGTTCAATTCGATAATCTGCAAAGAAATTGGTGGTAAGCACATTAATTTTGGTAATCGAGGCTCTTACAATGCTAGAGTTGCGGGGGCAGTTGTGCAATTTAATACGCAACAAGTTCTTACGGAAGTGCATAATAGCATGGGTAAAAATGTTCCTCTCATTGTCGAGATTGTGGAAAACCGACGACAAACAAAAGTTGCAAAAACTAGAGAATCTCGGAAAGTGAATTGACGGCAAAAATGTAAAAGGGAGTCAGGAACAGATTGTCATTACGGTCCGCAATCACAAAAACCTGATCTTCTACCCGATGTTTTTGAACAACTTCGACAAAATCATTTGGAAAAGTTGTTTGAAAATGGGAAAAATTGAAGACAAATCGAACGTAATACAATAGAGCAAAGTGATTCAGATTTGTGGCATTCATTGAGACAGGAACTGTTGACGGCGTCTAATTTTGGAATCGTATGTCGCATGAGACCGACAACGTCTTGCGCCGCGACTGTAAAAAACATTTTATTTCCTCCCTCTATCGATACTGCGGCTATGAAATATGGTCGCGAAATGGAAAAAATTGCGAGAAAAGAATTGGCCGTAACATTAAAGAAGGAGATAAAAACTAGCGGATTATTTATTGATATTAAAAATCCATGCTTGGGTGCTTCTCCTGACGGACTCATAGATGAAGATGGTCTGATAGAAATAAAATGTCCTTTATCAGCTGAGCATTTAACAGCGGAAGAGGCCATAAAAACATTGCCCCAACTGAAAGGCATCTTTGATAAGAAAAATCCAGATAAGATGAATCAAAATCACCGATTTTTCTATCAAATTCAAGGCCAGTTAAATATAACGCAGCGAGATTATTGTATTTTCGCTGTGTGGTGGACGCCAAAAAGCTTGAAAATAGTACGTGTTAATAGGGACAATGTATTTTGGAGTAATCAAATGCTGCCCTTTTTAACATGTTTCTATTACGATTGCATGCTTCCGGAAATCTTGGATAGTCGGCATAATCGACATATATCAATTAGAAATCCAAGCTATATAATAGAAGCTCAACAAGAAGTAGCTAAAAAAAAATTAAACGAACAAATCTTCCACAGTGTAATGTAGAAGATGAAAACATTGCAAAAAAAATAAATGTATCGAATCAAATATTTTATCAATGGAAGCAATTATAACTGCTTTGAATGTAGAACAAGATGATGATTGCATCGTAGTTAGTTACTCAAAAAATACACAAGAACTAACAGAACACGATATGGCAAAGCAAAAAGAATTTTTAGATAATTCGGTTGCTCCTTTTTATTTAGTAAAGGAAAATGTATTACCTTTACATAGTAAAATAAATGACGAATCATTGGACCGATTTTTGCGCGTCATAAGATATAATTCTTGTTTTGAAACACAAAGTGTGCTATATTTGGAATATCCTCATATAATTGAAGCAAGTCGTAGCGACAAAAGCTTACAAATTATTGGAGGAAATTGTAGTGATCCTGGCGATGTATTTCTTTTGACGGCACCAAGCTTCGAGTATACGATAGTCTGCCCAGTTGTACATACAATAAATTGGTGCCTAAAGAAAAAAATTACATTCATCGCAGTTATCCACAAATAAATAAAAATATAATATTTGAAAAGGTTCAAGCACAACCTGATAGCATGTGTTATGGAATCTATGCTGCAGCATTCGCTACAACTATAGCTTTAGGAGGAAATCCTTGTAATGAGACATATTCTACTGATGTTAAACATATGAGGCAACATTTTTTAAAAATTGTAGCAGAAAATAAATTGTCGCCTTTTCCTAACTAATAAAAATTTATCATTATTTTAGAAATGTGAAATTCTAATAAATATCGTTGCCAAAAAGTGTCTAATGCAAATGTCTCATTTGCAATTAAAATCGGAGAGACGAAAAAAATACATATATTATGGTTGCGTTCTCACGGGAATGGGCGATGGAATGGCCCATTTCATAAAAATATATTGTATATTATTAAATAATATTCTGTTATATTATATAACATTTAATCTAGTTTAAAAAATATATTCCACAGGCGATCTATTCGTAAGCAGGTTGTTTGCTATTTTCTCAATTATTGATAAGAGGAGAAAAGCGAATTGTGCGTACTGCATACATTGTAATTTATAGAAAATTACAGGAAATATCAATATATGTACCATACACATGTATGTGTATATGTATTTGTATATATGTATGCATCTATGCATGCATTTATATATGTAAGAAATATATACATATATATACATGTATAGATGTATATATCCATGCATAAGTTGACCTTGAAATTACCTCTAAATTTGACCCCTAGGTCAAAGTCACCATCAAGTGCCTTATTTTCCCTAGAAAAAATTTTTTATATACAGGGTGTCCGGTAATTTGCGCCCCACCCGTCAGATGCAGGTAGAGTAGGTTAAACCTAGTAGAAAAGTCCTCTACCATTTTTCGATATTCGCAATAATTATTGAGAAATTAATTGAAATAGATCGGCCAATTCGCGCGTCCTGCAAGCGCGCGGCGAGATGAGACAGCCCAGTCTTATACAGTTACCAAGTACGCGGCAAGAAGAAAGTATAATATTACGATTGCTAAGCGCGGGGAGGAGCGATCGACAAAAGATAATAACATTTACGAATGTCGCATGACGCTGGACCTCCGAGTGGGCTGTCTCTTCTTGCCGCGTGCTTGTCGGCCGCGCGAATTGGCCGATCTATTTCAATTAATTTCTCAATAATTATTGCGAATATCGAAAAATGGTAGAGGACTTTTCTACTAGGTTTAACCTACTCTACCTGCATCTGACGAATGGGGCGCGAATTACCGGACACCCTGTATACAAAAAATTTTAATACAAATTTTAAACAAAATAAGACCGTCTGACATCGATTTTGAGCATGTGGAGGTTTTTGTAGTGATGTGTTCGTCCACTCTAGCGTTGACAATGAATCTCACGCACGTATTGATGGTTCTGTGAAGTTTAAGGTTCTGCTCAGCTGTCATGTCGGTGTAGGCAACACAGCAGTAGTCCACATACGGCATAATCAGAGTGGTCACGAGCCTGTATTTAAGAGCTGTTGGAAACAGGTATTTGCAGAGGTTAAGACGGTATAGAACTGACCGAATCTTATTGGTTGTATTATTCGCTTGACTTTCCCAGGATAGGTTGTTAGAGATGGTTATACCGAGGTATTTGACAGATGATGAGTATTGAATTGTAGATGTTCCAACCATTATTTTTGGAAGAGAGAGTAAGTCTATAGAATTGACGTATCTTGAGGTGCCAATAATTATAGATTGTGTCTTGTCAGGATTCAACATGAGGCATTAGTAGTCGACCAGTCGATAACAGCTTGAATGTCATCATTAACTCGTTGTATTGCTTCAATTACCCTATGAGGTTCAAGATGTAAATATATCTGCAAATCGTCGGCGTAAAAATTGTACTTGCAGTACCTCAAAGCGTGTCGGAAGTCGGACAAGTACAATGTGAGGAGTAGCAGTCCTAGGACCGACCCCTGAGGAACTCCCATTCTGACAGAAGATGGAGACGACAAAGTGCCCGCCGCACGATCCTTAACAGACTGAGTGCGACCCATCAAATAAGAGTAAATCCAGGATAGTGTTGAGTTGGAAAGATTTAGGTTTTTAAGTTTTCTTATGAGAGTTAAATGGTCAACTCTGTCGAACGCCTTGGAAAAGTCGAAAAAGACACAGTTACTATCCTTCGATCAGCCGCCTGTCTAACCTCATCAAGCATACGAACAAGGCAAGTCTGAATGGAATGACTCCTGCGGTAAGCGGACTGACAGGGATCCAGGAGATTAGAGTCCTCGAGGTACCCACAGATCTGCTCGCAGACCGCTCACTCTAAGATTTTAGACAATGTCGGCAGTATGGAGATCGGCCGATAGTGTTATGCCGCCGTGGGGTTTTTGATTTTCGGTACTGGGCAGATGAGCGCCGACTTCCACGCAGTAGGAAAAACTCCACTCTGCAGGGAGAAATTGAAAAGATGCTCGAGGACTGGTAAGATAAAGTACATGGTGAGCTTTACGAATCTTAGCGGTATACCGTCGGAGCCGACCGCGTTCGATTTGGTATTAGAGATTAATTTAGCGATAATTAGCGGTGGAATATGACTCCAATGGAATCTTGTATCGGCATACGTTCCTCCAGAAGTGCCAAGAAAGAGAGTTCATGATTCTCATAGTCAACCTCCATTGCGTCGCGCGCAAAAATCTCGTTAAGTTGGTCCACGGAGATGGATAGGTTGGCATCTGAATCCTTACCTTTGATCAGCCCCAGGTGCTTCAGTGTGCCTCAAACTGCGTTAGCCTTGTCCAAGTCCCCGAAGATGTTCAAGTAGTATGTTCTTTTCGCAGATCGTATCATACTCTGAGTCCTATTGCGTAATACCTTGTATTGATCATTGTCTCGATCCTTTCTTTCTACGCCAAGTTCTCCTTGCCAAGTTCCTCTCACGCATACTCCGGCGGATATGATCTGTCAGCCATGGAGCAGGAAGGTTTTTGAAATAACGTCTTCTTGCAGGCGCGTGTGTGTTAAGCAACTCCACAAGTTTGTAGTTAAAAATGTCGAGCTTCTCGTCAATGCAGTTAGTAGAAAATAGGCTGCTCCAATCAAGGTCACGAACGCCCAGTAGCAGCGCAGACTCATCCAGAGCGCGTCAATCTCTGCAGTCCACGGACCTGTCCCGCCGACGCTCGACCTTGACACCATACTTGATATAAATCAAGTCGTGAGCCGACAAAAAGGCGACTTCATGCTTTCCAAATTCAATGAGTTTGTCCGAGTCATCTAAGATGCAGAGATCTAGGAGCGTGCTGGAATTTCTTAGGTGATGTGTAGGTCCGAACGGAACGAGATGAAGGCTGGACGAGGCAACGAAGGTGAACAGCTGCTGGCTGTCGAATGTACACTGGAGCAAGTCGGCATTGAAATCTCCCATGATGATAGAGTGTCTGTAGTTCGTCTGCAACTCCAAGAACAATCGAAAAACCTCATCAAGGTATCCTACGTTAGGCGGCCTGTAAACTACGGCTAAGAGTAATTTGGCAGATTCCTTGAAAGCGATCTCGGCGATAATGTATTCAGGTCTACAAGCAGAAGACCCGGAAGAGCTCGCGAGCACCGAGACCCGCAACGTGTCAGAGAGATAGAAGGCAAGTTCTCCCCCGTTCCTCCCATCCCTGTCACATCTGAAGAGAGTGTAGCCAGGGAGCCTGATCATGTTGTCAGAGATGCCATGTCGAAGCCATGTTTCAGACAGGCAGATGATATGGTAGTCAGCATTGTTGAAAAAGAGTTGAAATTCGTCGAAGTGCGCATATAGAGACTGGCAGTTCACATGGCACATCTTAAGGTCCTCGGAATGAAGTGACGATCTACCCATAATTGGTGTTCGCGATCTTGTCCTTAATTTTCCTGCAGAGAATGGGGCACAGTCCTGGTGTTTCTTGCAGTTCATGCACTCAGGCGGTCTATCTCTTGCATCGAAATCCCTCATCTCGTGACCCTTAGCACAGTATCCACAAGAAGGCTGTGCTTTGCAGTTCTTAGCAATGTGTCCAAATTGCAGGCATCTGTAGCACTGCAGGACTCTTATATGATCCGCGAAGGCGCACTCAGCGTATCTGAGGTAGACACGTCCGAGTCCAAGCAGGGCGCTACGTATTTCAGGCGTAACCTCCAGTACACAACTGGTGGTGCGCTTATTTTGTTTGGGTGGAAAGATATAGATTACTTTTAGATCTCCGCCGAGATCACCATCGAGATTCTGTGCGACGAGCTCGTCCTTAATTTCCTCCGCCGACAAATCCACAGGAATTCCATGTACTATCAGCTTAGGGTTGATTTTAATATTCTCCCTCACGATGAGGCCAGCAGTAACGAGACCTGGATGAGACCTGGATGATCTTTATTTTTTCCAGATCGGGTGACAATGCCTCGATTTTTACCGCCTTGTTATGCATGAGTGAGACCTTATTGACCTTTAAACCGCAGTCCAATGGTTTAAAAACTCTATGTAACACATCCTTAGTCGCCTGTGACGAAGCATATTTATCTGTATGCCTATTATCAGGCTCCACGATAAAACTCGTGGTGTTCGTAAGCTCAATCGTGGGTCTCCCTGAAACACGGACCTCCGTGCCGGCAGAGCCCACAACGGACGCATAGGATTCGGGCCGCTTAGCAGAGGAGGATCCCTCCCCCCGACCCTCAGCCCGCATCCCGGACGAGCACAGACCGCCGTGCGCCTCCATAACCTCAGAAACCGCACGCTTGATTTCTTCCACAGTGACGCCCGCGCACGCGGACCTCTCCTCGAGCAGATCCAGTAGAACGACCGAAATCTCCTTAAACGCATCGCGGCATGCACGAAAAGCTGACTCAATAGTTGTTCTTTTGTCGAGCGAGTCCTTGCTCCCAAGGAGCACTCTAGAGATCGACTCTGTGTGGCGGTTGACAGTCGCTCTAAGCGCATTTACTCTTGAGGAGTTCACCGTGTCAAATCTCTCTGACTCACCTGACATATTTAGAGTCGAAGCGTTGGAAGACTGCCTTTTTGGCCCTCGCCTGCCGACGCCACTGTCATCCGGTCCCTGTGTGCCCGCGCCACTGTAATCATCTGTGCCGTCTTTGTTGCGAATATCCATATCGACGGTTAAAGTCGTATTGGTAAACAAATAGGCCAAACCAAGGAAACGTCAACCACGGAATGTCAGACGGCGAAAAATGACTGGTAAGCGTCCGTGAAAATCCTTTTGTGCGGTCAAGTGTCCCTCCAAGATATACATAAAGACAGGTAAATCAATAAAATCAAGCTTAGAGACCAGAAAGGCAGATTACGGCAGAAAAGCAGCAAGTAAGTACGAGCGACGAAAGACACGTCTATCTACACTCACCTGAGAGAGAGAGAGAGAGAGAGAGAGAGAGAGAGAGAGAGAGAGAGAGAGAGGGAGAGGGAGAGGGAGAGGGAGAGGGAGAGGGAGAGGGAGAGGGAGAGGGAGAGGGAGAGGGAGAGGGAGAGGGAGAGGGAGAGGGAGAGGGAGAGGGAGAGGGAGAGGGAGAGGGAGAGGGAGAGGGAGAGGGAGAGGGAGAGGGAGAGGGAGAGGGAGAGGGAGAGGGAGAGGAGAGAGAGAGAGAGAGAGAGAGAGAGAGAGAGAGAGAGAGAGAGAGAGAGAGAGAGAGAGAGAGAGATTGATTGATATTTATTAGCTTTCTCAGCTATTTGTAAAATGCAAGTCTAATTTACATTAATTACAATATACTCCTTTAACTCTCGCTTAAACGCTTCCAATTCTTCGATTCGTCTTATTTCAGCTGGTAAGGCATTGTACATTTTCACTCCCTCATAAAACACTCATCTGTGCACTCGTTGTTCTACGAAACTGTACTACAATGTCCCCAGCTTGCCGTGTCTGTCTTTCATTCTCATTTCCCACTATTGTTAACTTATTTCTTAATTGATCCGGTAACATATTCTTTAAAATCTTAAAGATAAATATACACACATTATAATTCAGCCTCTGTCTTATGGACATAAACTGCAGCGCTTGCAGCATATTCTCCACTTTGGTATATCTAACACATTGCAATATGACCCTCATGGCCCGGTTTTGCGCTTTTTGCAATTCATTCAGTTGTGTTTCTCCCATATCAATTAACAGCGTCGCACAATACTCAAAGTGAGGCGCTATTATTAACTTATATATAATACATCTAGTGTATGCCGATATGTAGTTACCTATTCTATTTAAAAAACTCACTTTTTTCCCTATTTTCTTTAGCATATAATCACAGTGGTTCTTAAATCTTAACCTATCGTCAATAATTATGCCTAGATATCTCATTCTTTCCACACGCTCTATCTCCGTTCCATCCAAACATTTCAGTGTAATGTTACCTCTCAGTTCTTTTCTTATACTTCGAATTATCATATATTTCGTTTTCCCTGCGTTCATTTTTAACTTATTTGTATTCATCCATCTTTTCACTGTAACAAATGCCATATTCATTTTTCTTTCTAATTACGCACTACTCCCTCCAGTCACTTACACTAGCGTATCGTCTGCAAACATTTTTATACTACATCCCTCCGGACAGACTTTAATTATATCGTTTATATATTGCAACGGACTTTTCCTTCTAGTGCCGCGCAACTTCGTCACTTTTCTCGGTATCTCTACACACAAAAATTCGACAGATTGCTTGGGCGCCAGGTACGGTCAGGCCGTACCACTCAAAATAACACGATAATTAATTCTACGACAGTGACGGCTTAAGCTCGGTAACTCAGTTTCTTAATTGGCAAAGGGGCGGGATTCTTGATGCGGGGAGTCGTACTCGGGGCTTCGGAGAGAAGGAGAGTCATTAAATCGGCACATTGAAATACTTAAATAAAAGTTAAATAAATATATTTCATATTAGAAAATTGATTGCGGTTTCACATTACTTATTTACGGCCTCGTGACTCAGTAGATCCTCGACACTCGAGGTGTTACAACACAATTATGGTTCGATATTTATCGCTACCGAGGGGAACATATCCCGGATTATATTTCAATCGAGGAGGCGGGGGAGAAAGACATTCCCAAATTACAAGACTTAAAGACTCGACACAAGACAATCAGAAGAACGAAACTAATTAGTCTAACATTTATACACAAAATTCTGCACTGTCGACTCGGTACGGCTCTCCACGGAGAGAGAGAGAGAGGCTGCGCAGTTCTTACTTTAATGGCGAATCTCGGTACGGGCCTCGCGTTTCGGACACTCCCGAGTGCTCGGTAACGAAAGTAATTAACAATAGCATCGATAACAATTTTAACCGTGTTACTAGAGACGCGAGTCCCCGCCGAGTTCGCTCTTACCGAGACTTTGAAGTGGTGGCCTTACAATATTCTGTCGTCCGTCGGTGTCTCACGTGGTTCGCACGCCGCAGTCTCGTCGAACAGTGTACGACTCTGGGCTCACGGCACGCCGGTAGCCGGCGTCGATGGCGCTGCGCGCGCCGCCTATAATCGATCCTTGATCCTCTGTCGACGATAGTCGATCCTTGTGGGCCTCGTTGCCCCGGTATTTTCGAAACTGCTCTCGGTACTTTTCGGAATGTTGGTGCGGATAATGTGGCTGCTCGCTGCACGTTCCGAATAACTGCTTCTCTCCTTCTCTACTGGCTGTCGACTTGCGGGGGAACCCGCCGAGAGGTGATCAGTCTCCGACGGTTCCGCTTTCTTCGGGACGATGCCGGCGGCCCCACTGGAGTAGCCATCCCTGTCTCGAGATGTCGGTACCTTTTGATGTGCTCCTCCGCTCAATTCCGTCCGCTATCCGAGGCTGTAAAACGTATCCGGCAGTAACGGGCCCTTGCTTATTTATTCTAGTTATTTTACAATAAATACTTTACTTGATCGTGTTATCCGGCGTCCCCGAGCGCACCGCTTCCACCCAGGTCGTCCACTCTTGCTGCATTTTCCGCCATCCCACGATGGCTGCTCCCTTCGATACATTAGGGCCTTCTCTGACCACTCACTTCCACTCGGTAAACCTACGGGACTTAAATAACTAAAGGCGAGTCGACGAAGAAAAATTCGTCGCTCGCCGACCCAAAATTCGTCCTCTCTCTCGACCCTTCCTCGGCCGGGCCGTGCCGGCCCTGTGACGGGCGTAAAAACGTCACGTCACAAGATATTATAAATAACAAAGGTCCTAATACAGATCCCTGTGGTACTCCATATTCTGTGGCCAATAATGTAGACCATTCATTGTTAAATCGTACCTGCTGTGTTCTATTCTTTAAATATGATCTTAACCATTCTACAGCTGTTCCTCTAATTCCGTATTGATATAATTTCTCTAACAGTCTTTCTCTATGTATCGTTTCAAATGCTCGCTTGAGATCCATGAAAATTACCCCCACCATTTTTGCCTCACTAACTATCAATTTCCATTCGTCAATGACTGTTTGAATCGCTGTTTCACACGAATACTGTTTTCTAAAACCTGACTGATCTTCTGTTATAATACAGTTATCTTCTAAATACGCTTCAATTTGCTTTTTAACTACTAATTCTAATACTTTCTCAAATATTGGTAACATATTAATAGGCCTAAATTCACTTGCTTTTCTGGCTTTTTCTATTTTTGGAATCGGTATTATCGTAGACGTTTTCCAACCTTCTGGACAGCAACCTTCCCTCAAAGAGTTATTTCTTATATCAATAAATTCCTCTTTTATTACATAAAATACTGCTTTAAGTATATCACTAGTTAATCCCTCTTCCGTACCTTTCTTTTTTGGTAGTTCCGTAACAATTTTTTGTAAATGCTCTATTCTAATCATCTCAAAATTTTCCATTATTCCCTCGCTTTCAATAACAAAAATAATTCTTTTACCTGGACTTCCTAACTTATCTCTACTTATAGATTTTACTATGTTATCAATACTCTGTATATAATATAAATTAAATTTATCAGCTATATTGCACCCTTCAGTATTATTTAATATTTCAAAATCTATATTCTCTATTTTTTTTGTACCCGTTGGTTCGCCCCTTATTATTTCTTTTAAGGTTTTCCACATAGATGTCGGATTTCCCTTGTTATGATCTATCATATTTTCATAGTATTTTTTTTTCTTTGTCCTGATTAGTTTAACCACTGCATTTCTTTCGATTTTAAACTGTAACCAATTTTCATACGTGTCATCATACAACGTTTTACTGTACGCCTCATCCCTTTTAGCCGCTGCTTCCTTTATTTCATCCGAAAACCACTTTTTCCCTTCCCATATTTTCGGAATTCTAAATTTTTTTCTAGGTGCTGTAGCATCCAACGCATCTACTATATTATCGACAAGTTTCTTCGCTCTCACACTGACATTCATATCTTGGCTTCTTCCTAATTTATTTTCCATTAATTTAATAAATTCATCTACATTAAACTCTTTAAAATTCCTAGCACTAAATTCTCTGTATTTATTATCAATTTTATTCGCATTAAGATCAACTTTTAACCACGCATGGTCCGTTATTTTAGGTTCATGAATTACTTGCACTTCTATTTTATTATTAGCGTAAATTAAATCTATAATTGTCTTACTATTTTTCGTAATTCTCGTTGGTTTATTTACATATTGTTTCATGCCTAAGCTCAACATTGTCGTTTGTAACTTCTTTGTATAAAACGAGTCCAACATAATATCTATATTAAAGTCTCCTATTACTATACATTCTCCCCGTATTATTAATTCTTCTATTATATCCTCCAGAAATCTCACGAACTCACCATGCGATGAACTCGGTGAATGATATTACTGTTATCACTCCTTTATACAATTTATCTTTCACCTCAATCGCAGCACACCAACAATTCGTTTCTAACTTTTTTACTAATACTATCTCATATTTAATATCGTCCCTTACATATAAAAGAACCCCTCCTGTATTTCTGTTTTCAGCATCACATCTAATCATACTATACCCCGGTACGTTCACTTCACAGTCTTCAATTTCAGCAGTCACTCTGGTTTCTGATAACGCTATGAACGCAGGATTCATTTTCTTCATAATCTGATGCTGTATCTCGTCTTTATGCGCCATCAAACTTTGCGCATTTGTATATAGTATTAATTCCGTTTCCTTCTGTAGTTGCTATTTATCTTCCTCCCATCCGGCCCTCCTCTTCTCCTCCTGTATCGCCCTCTTGAAAGTCGGACATTCCGGATCAAGTGCGCCATGCTCATCATTTATTTTCAAATTGTATGTTTGAATCTTAAACATACAATTTATACATCTTTTCTTTGTCGCTGTACATTCACTCACCTTGTGATTTCCTGCACATTTGTGACATGTTTCATTACGCGTACAATTCTTTGCAATATGATAATAACCCCAGCATTTAAAACATCTTTTAATGTTAATGTGATTGAATGCAGGACACTTTCTCCATCCTACATTCAGTTTCCCTTTTCTCAACATTACTTCATGAGTCTCTTCATCTGCTTCAATTATTACGATACCATCTTTTCCTCTTCTTCCGGACTGATCTTTCTCATTTATTTTCTCTTTAACTATTCTCTTCACTATTCGCATATGAATTCCTTCATTTTTCACGTCAATTTTGTTCTGCTTCTTAATTGTACCTATTAAATCATCATCATTCAACTCCATTTCTTCCTCGCCAATATTGACAATTTTTATCTTAGGTTTCATCCGCGGTGACTCAGTAACGTTAAAATTCTCGCCCAGCTTGGCTTGTACTGTCGCCTTTAGCTTTTCCATTTCTTCTCCAGTCTCACAGCCGAGAATCACTGTTCCCTTACTTCCTTTTTTTAACTTCGTTATTCCCATAGCCATATTCTTGATATCTACCTTTTCTTTTATCAGTTTTTTAGTTGCTTCACTCTCCTGTTGCACCTTGGGTTTGACAATTATAATATTTTCTTTTTTCTTCTCCTTAACTGCTTCACTATAACATCTTTGAGCTCCTCCTGCCAGTCCACCCGCTCCTCCTTGTATAATTCTTCTCAAGTCTTCCAGTTCTTGTTTAATACTTCCAAATTCTTCTCGAACTATTTCCTTAACCATCATTTTAATTTCCTTCTTACATGCTGTTTCGTCTTTTATTTCTTTCACAGTTTTTTACAAGCGAATCTATTTTTACGTCAATACTCGATGATCCACTCGCTCCTGATATTCTATTTCCACTGCTTGATGTCGTAAACGAACCCGTAGATCCTGTAGATCCTTGTCTTTCCCTGCTGAGTACTCTGCGTTGATACCACTGCTT
>NW_028141172.1:10391634-10507696 GCF_030444845.1 Prenolepis imparis | reverse complement strand
AAGCAGTGGTATCAACGCAGAGTACTAGAGAGAGAGAGAGAGGAGAGGAGAGAGGAGAGAGGAGAGAGAGAGAGAGAGAGAGAGAGAGAGAGGAGAGAAGAGAGAGAGAGAGAGGAGAGAGAGAGAGAGACTTAGGTTAATAGAATTTAAAAAATAGATTTTTTATGTTTGTGTGTGTGTGTGTGTGTGTGTGTGTGTGATGTGTGTGTGTGTGTGTCTGAGCGAGCGCTCTCTCTTTCTCTCTCTCTCGAAATTAAGATTATTAATCTATATAATTTATTTTAGAATCACAGCAGCGATGAAATTAATGATGAAAATAATATATTAAAATCCAAAATTCAAAATTTGCAACGGCAACTGGCTCATGCTTTGGCGAAACAACTTATACAGCCTGCAGTGGTGGCTGCTGAGAACCTACAACCTGCAGTGGTGGCTCCTGAGAATCCACAACCACACTGCAGGCTGCTGACAATCTACAGCCACCATTGCAGGCTACTGACAATCCACAGCCTGCAGAAGAGGAAACATTTCAAAGTAAATATAATATAATAAATAATAATAAATAAAAATATATATCAATATGTAAGATGTGATTTGCCCAGTCGAATTTTTAAAACAAGGTTTAAGATTTTATTGACCAACACTGACTAAGACTAATTCTTATATTATAAGACTTTATTTGGGAATAATCTCAATTCGAGATTTATTTTCCCGACTCCCCTCTAATTTATTGAGATTATTCCCAAATAAAGTCTTATAATATAAGAATTAGTCTTAGTCAGTGTTGGTCAATAAAATCTTAAACCTTGTTTAAAAATTCGACTGGCAAAATCACATCTTACATATTGTTATTTACACACCTGGACCTAATAATGGTGTTGATTGAAAATTGTTTATCAAGGCAGAGAAAAAGTATAGAATCGAAGGGTCTGAATAGCTCAGTTGGTGAGAGCAGTCGCCCGGCAAGCGAAAGGTCTCGGGTTCGATTCCCGATTCAGCGACTTTCGGATCTATATTTTTCTCGCCTATAATTTTATAGGGGGGTTAGAGGGGAGTCGGGAAATAAATCTCGAATTGAGATTATTCCCAAATAAAGTCTTATAATATAAGAATTAGTCTTAGTCAGTGTTGGTCAATAAAATCTTAAACCTTGTTTAAAAATATATATATAAATAAAATAATATAATTAAATATACATAAATTTTATATATTTATATATTTTTTAATATTTTTTTTCAGCAAAATACAACACTCATCGATGGGCTGAGAGCAGGAAGACGTCGAGAACGTGGACGCAGATTTGGCCGCGGACGCGAACGTGGCCGCGGCAATAAAAACCATTATAAATTATATTAATGTTTATATACATGTAGATAATATATTCTATATATAAACATAAATATACCGTTCGTCTCTCTTACTCTCTCACCCATTATTCTCTCTCTCTCTCTCTCTCTCTCTCTCTCTCTCCTCTCTCTCTCTCTCTCTCTCTCTCTCTCTCTCTCTCTCTCTCTCTCTCTCTCTCTCTCTCTCCTCTCTCTCTCTCTCTCCCTCCTCTCTCTCTCTCTCTCTATCTATCTATCTAGCTATCTATCTATCTATTTATCTCTTTAAAAAACTATCCATGATCTATCTAATAAATTAATAATAAAATTTTAAATACTTTTTAATAATTAATTAAATTTTATTAAAATTAATATTTGAATATTTATTTTTTATTAATCATTAAAATGTAGTTATGCACACACTATTAATCATTAGGTGTTGTATTTTGAGATAAAATAGACCTTTCTTGGTAATATTTTTTAATTTTTGACTGTAATCATTTAATAAATTTCTATACACATATATAAAATAAATACACATATATACTGGGTGTCTGACGTAAGGTGTCACACCGAAAATATACAAGTAGATCTCGTTAAACTGAGTCGAAAAGTCCTATACCATTTTGCAAACAACCACGTAAAATTTCGAGATATTAATTAAAAAAGATCGACCAACGAGCGCGCGAATTACGTCGGGACGGCCCGCTAAGCGGTGTACCGTGCCGTATCGCAACGCGCGCCTAGCATGCGGCGGGCCGCCCCGACGTAATTCGCGCGCTCGTTGGTCGATCTTTTTTAATTAATATCTCGAAATTTTACGTGGTTGTTTGCAAAATGGTATAGGACTTTTCGACTCAGTTTAACGAGATCTACTTGTATATTTTCGGTGTGACACCTTACGTCAGACACCCTGTAGAATATACACATATATAATTTGACTTTTATAAATAGATACTATAATATAAATTTGATATAAACATGATATAGTATATATAGATTTATCTTAAATCAAAATTTTTTTTATGCTTCTTATTCTTCTTTTCATCATCATTCTCTTTACGTTTTTTATTTTCTATTATTTGTTCGTCTTTAAATTTTTCCGTCTTATACCCTTCCTTCTTATATGCTTCTTCTTTTTCAAATTCTTCTAATGCATTTAATAATAAATAGTCAAGCCCATCTTCAAGTACTGCAATTTTTAAATTATAATTCTTAAGAATTTAGTACAATTAAATAAAATAAAATTAATTTTTATAAAATAACTAATTAATTATTTTTTAGTGTTTACCATTTTTAAATTCCTCAATTTCTCTATCTATTTCTCTTTGTTCGGTTATTTCATTAATCGTAATATTTTTTATTTTATCTCCATTATTTTCATTCAATATTATATTCTCACTTTCATTCGATTTATTTAAATTTTCAGCCATGATAATATTTTCTTTTTTAACCATTCTATTTATTTCACGAATGACATTTAACATCTGAAATCAGCAACTTATTTATATAGTCATTTATTAAATAACTCACGTCAAAAAATATAAACTATTATTACCCATAAGGTGTAATTTTTTAACGCTATTTGTATTTGTATCTATGTATTTATGTATGTATGAAAAAAATTTATAACTCATTCGAAAAGTAATCTGGGGTAAAAACTTTTCATGAAAGGTGTTTTATGAGATTTAACTTCCGTAACTTTAAAGATATCTTAATAATTGTGTATGCATATATCTAAATAATTGTGTATGAACACACACATTTTTCTTTAATTCCATTTTTCAATGTTTTGTAACATTCTAAACACATTTCTGTAGAAAGCAGTTAAAACATTTTTTTATAAGAAAACTAAGCTACATATATATTTAAAAAAAAAATTTTTTTTAATTAGTCATCTCCGATAGATTTGCGAAATTTTGGTACCAATTTCGTGAAAATCGGCTCATAAATGCGTATGCGCGTGGGTGGATGCGTGGGTGAACGCGTGGGTGGACGAAACTTAAAAAAAATACATAGCAACCTTTTTCGATAAATTTGCAAAATTTTGGTACCGATTTCGTGCAAATCGGTCCATAAATGCGCGCGAGCGTGGGTGGATGCGTGGGTGGGATAAAACTTATAAAAAAAACACCTAGTAGTCATCTCCGATAGATTTGCGAAATTTTGTTACCAATTTCGTGAAAATTCGGCCCATAAATGCGTATGCGCGTGGGTGGATGCGTTTGTGGACGCGTGGGTGGACGAAACTTAAAAAAAAATCACACAGCAACCTTTTCCGATAGATTTGCGAAATTTTGGAACCAATTTCGTGAAAATCGGCCCATAAATGCGTATGCGCGTGGGTGGATGCATGGGTGGGATGAAAATAAAAAAAACCACATAGCAGCCATCCCCGAAAAATTTGCAAAATTTAGGTACCAATTTCGTGAGAATCGGTCCATAAATATGGAAGTAGTTCGCGGTCAGACAGACAGACAGACCGACAGACAGACAGACAGACGGACGGCACTTATATATAGAGATATGTATGAAAATAAAATACTTGAATAACGCAAAAGTCTAATTAAGATTGTTACAATATGATACGTTTAAAATTATTAATAAAAAACGTAATAATACACAGAACTCTAAAATAAAATTTATTGTCTATTAATACGTATAATGGACGTACGCAAAGAAACAAAAAGTTATTAAAAGTAATAGAAGCTATTTATGAGGTACATATGTATTTTTACATAACAAAACTAATTATAAAACTGTGCAAGACTTGACGACTTTTATATACTTTTCTCAAATAATATTAATACATATGTATGAAAATAAAATACTTGAATAATGCAAAAATGTAATTAAGATTATTACATATGATACGTTTGAAATTATATAATAAAAGTTTAATAATACATAGAATCCTAAATATTAATTAAAACAGAATTCATTGTGTGTACATATAATACGTACAGTACGAAGAAACAAGGAATTATTAAAAGTAATAGAAACTGTACTATTCTTACTCTTTATTCTATACTCTATATCATAGCTGCCATCATATTGTGAGTTGTGAGTTTTAAAGACTTAAGGCTATTCTTCGTTAATGGCAAGCGGGTTCTCATCGTCTTGAGTAGTTGAAGTTTTATTTCTGTTATTATTATTAAAGCGATCTTTGTTTCTTACAAGCCATGCTTTTATAAAACTTATAATTTCTACATTTGTGCAATCATGAGCATTCTTATTGAGTCGTACGGCAGCTGCAAAATATTATCACAAATTATATTAAGTAAAAAGTTTTACAAATTTTAAATTGTATAATTATTATAATTATATTATTATAATTTAATAATTTTTAATTTACAGAAAATAGTAGATGCTACAGCTAAATCCTTGAAGACTTTTTTTTTTTGCTCCTTCCCAAGAGTAAATCATACCAACTTCGTTAGTAAATACATGATACATATCTCCTTAACGTTACTACCTCCAATACGACTTAAATGCTGTGACTGCCATAATAAAAAGATTATCATTTAATTTCTTTCAGTGAAAAATTGTGAAATGATGACTTAAATATTGAATAATTTTTAATATTAGTTTAATTATTTAAATTGAAACATTTTTATAATTAAATATATCGTACTTCAAAATTCTTACCAATAGTTTCTCATGTTCAGGGTCTGTTTTCTAATAGACTAAAGAATTTTCATTTACCGGAAATGATCGTGTGATATCTAGAATTTCCTCATGCGAAGTTAAATCTTGCGATTCATTTCTTTTACTTTTTAATAAAAGATTCATACTTTCATTAACATCGTCAATTTTTAAGCTAAGAATGTGTAAATTCTCTTAGAATTCGTTTCTGAAATTCTGAAATAAAAATATCGATTATAAATTATATAGCAACACACTTTCTTAAAAAATAATATACTTTATTTACGCATAGTATAGAAAGCTATTACAGAATACTCAATGTACACATATTGCAGAAAATGATTGTTCTGTAAAACTATTAATGGAACATTTTGACAGACCACTGATAAATAATTGTACATCTCCGGCCATGTCGGAATTGTGACGTCAGAGGCGAGAAAACACATGCTAAAAATTCTTAGATGCCATTTCTAAATAAAAAGATATTTTGATAACACAACATTTCAGATGGCTTTAGCACACTTTTAAAATATCTCGAAAACTATCTTTTTCTTTTTATAATCAGTCAACAGCAGTAAAATAACTATGATATGAAGCTGTAGTCCGTTTAGTCTTGCACATGTCTAGTCATTCCGCATGACAAAGTCTTATATCACGATCATTTTACAGTTGTTGATTGATTGCCACGGGAAAAGCATAGTTTTCGAGGTATTTTAAAAGTATGCTAAAGCCATCTAAAGTGGTATTGTATCGAAATATTTATTTATCTAAAAATGGCATCTAAGAATTCTCAACGTGATATTTCTCGCTTCTGATGTTACGATTCATGGTCATAACGAGTATCCAGGAATCTTAATAGGATATCAATAGCAAGATCATTTTTATTCTAAACTTTTTATTCTAAATATTTATCATTTTTACTTAATATTTAATATATAAAAAAAGAGAAAGATTCACTTAAAATATGGAATATCGAATTTATCAAAAGAAAATTAGTGATACTAACCATACAAAAAAATTTAATCTTATTTTCATTATTACATGTACATCTTACCATTACTCTGTTCAAAAGTCGCAGACTGATGTGATGTTGCAGATAGACTTTCAGACTTATTAGACGTAGTAACAGAGGTAGAAGCTTTTAACTGATTATTTTTATCAGTGACGTTATTCCCTGCAAAAAAATAAGTTGAACATTTTTTACATATTATTGGATATTTCTTTGAGACTTTTTAACTTTTGACACAGAAAAACAAAGTATTAATAAAATGTATTTAAAAAATATCTTTTTAAAGAAATCATCTTTGTACATCTTTGTATTTCGTTATTTCTGATTAAGGTAGGTTAAATATTTTTTTCCTGTACATAATATATGCCATGACCAAAACAAGATTAAAAAGTATTGATATAAAAAATTATGAATTATAAATATAAAAATAGGACAAGAGCCACAGCAAAGTGTTCGCGCAAAATTTTACTTTATTACTTGGTTAAACGTTTCTGCCTGATAGCAGACCTTCAGCAACATAAAAATTATAATAAAATTCTGCTGTAATTATATAAACTAATCGATAGATATTTATCAATTAATATCTATTATTGACAGAAACATTTGACTGTAATATTAATAAGTGACAGAATGATATAGTATTAATAAGATTAATGATTAATTTGACATACATTATGGCGACAATTATTAGTTTATAATTACGGCGTAGAATTTTATTATAATTTTTATGATACTAAAGGTCTGATATCAGACTACAACGTTTAACAAAGTTTTATATAATTTTAATTATTCAAATTAAAGCAAATTTATAATTAATTTATAATCAATTATGCTTTACCAATCGTTTCTTATGTTCAATATCAAGTCTTAAAAATCAAGTTTTCTAATAGAACTAAAGAGAATTCTCATTTACTGAAAATGTGATATCTAAAACATTCTCATGCAAAGATAAGTCCTACAACTCATTACTTTTACTTTTTAATAAAAGATTCATAGTTTCACTAACATCATCAATTTTTAGACTTTGTAATTCTTAAAGTAATAAAGTAAAAAAGAAAAATTTTGCATGAATACCTTGCTGTGAGTCTTGCCCTATTTTTATATTTTTTATTATTTAATTTTGGAGTTTTATATTAAAGTCTTTTTATATTTATTTTATTTTACAAAAAATTATTTATGAAATATTAAAATATAGAATTCTTGTCTTACAATTAAATATATGTATAATATTGTATGATTGTTGCTTATTATGTTACTTACCACTTAATTGATTTTTTTCAATTGGAATTGGAACAGGATATATTACATCATCCACGGAGGATACTTCCGTTTCAGAAGATAATTCATATTCATTTTCAGATTCGTTATGATGGCTTTTTTTCGTGCTTTTTCTACGTGTATATTTCCTTTTCAATTCTTCGTTATTAGAGGAGAGATTATTTGTTTTTAGCTTTATTGGCTTTTTTTGTGCTATTTTATAATTGTCTATAAAAACAAAATTAGAAACAATAAAAAATCGTCCATAAAAATTTTGTAAAATGTTAATTGTAATATGTTTTAATAATAATATGTTTAGCGTATTATGTAAACATTTTAGAAATATCTACATTTTATTATATAAAGTATTCTGTGAGAATATGTCAAAGTATATTTTACCATAACTGCCTAAAAGGCTTGCGTCATAGAGTACCCAGTCGGCTCCAGGAGATTGCTTTTTTTTTATAAAGTCTACTGTAATATGTTTTGCAGTGTCTTCAGGTGGCCAATAACATTGTGAATTTTTTTCATGTATCATATGTCAGGTACAGCTTCAACTGTGTCCTCATCATCAAATTTTACAACGAACTAGGTCATCTTAGATATTTTACAACTAAACTAATTATTTTATTATGTACATTCAAATATGTTTATAAATTTAGCAGTCTAATATTAATTTCAGCAATTTTTAATAATAACATAAACATTAAAAATCTAATAAATTCTAATTATTAATATTAATAATAATAGCAATGTTTAGTTATGGTTGAAATAATGATAAATTATAAAATTATAAATGTAATAATGGAAATGAAATTAATTTTTTTTTGTATGGTAGTACCATTAATTTTGTTTTGATAAATTCGATATTCCACATTTCAAGCAAGTTGTTTTCTTTTTTCATATATTCAATATTAAATAAAGATGATAAATATGGTTTAGAATAAAAATGTTCTTGTTTGGTGTATCGATAACCTATTAAACATACAGAGTTTTTATAAAAAGCAAAGTTTTTAATTTCGACAATAACGTTGATTTTTAACTCTACGAATCTATCCGCTATTTTTAAAATATCTAAGTAATAATTATCTATCTGTGCTTTTCTGTATTGCGGAGATGTACAATTATTTATCAGTGGTCCGTCGAAGTGTTCCATTAATAGTTTCGGAGAAGAATCATTTTCTGTGATATTTGTACATTGAGTAATATTATATTCTTCAGTTGTACGATGAATAATTTGTTGCAAAGGTTGAGCTGATTTGCGAACTTTTTTCTTTAACTGCTGCATATAGTTTTCGAAAGGAAATGCGCTGAAATTGTCAAGTGCGCCATACAGTTTTACACAATCACTTAAATGTAAAAGATTGTGTATATTATGCGATACAAAATCTGGACCATTAATTTTTATAGATTGACGAATAAAATGTTCCATTAAATTATGAGAATATAATACACAGTTTTCAAGTTTTGAATAATATTCATTTATCATTAAAGAACTTGCAAGACTTAATGTGATAAAATAATTATAGATTTTGGATGATAATATTCCTTTCAAAACTATAGGACCAGCATATAACAGAAAAAACCTAAATTCTGTAGCTTTATATCTTTTACACTCATTTACAGAACGCGTCTTTCTAGAAAATTCATGAGGAATATATTGTTTTAATTTTAAAAGGTTTTCACTAATTTTATTAACATCACGAGCTCTTAATTTATAAGGTGGTTTACCATGTATCCACCCATACCGTTTGTGACAAAGAAGTCTTTTCATAGCACCTAACAAGAGACAATGTGAATATAGTCAATTGGTACGTTATCTATCATATCAAAGTTTGGCATATTTAATAGCAAGTTTCTACCAGTGTGATGTTCTGATTGAGCAGCAGTTCTAAAAGAAGTATCGGTTCTTTTGCCAAAATTTCTAGTCTCAATAAAGCATAATACATTATTATACATTTCTCCTTCTTGATCACATTTCATACATGAGAAATGGCCTGTGTGATGCTTAATAGATAAGGCAAATGATTTTGCTGGTGAATCGCAAATTAACATTAAAATTCGGAAATTATATTTACAAGAATTGATTGATATACCGTTAGCTGATAGATAAATACATTCATTAACAAAGTCTCTAAAATAATCATCAACAGAAATAAAAATCAAAATAAGAATCTAGAATTAAAATAAAAGAAGAAGAAATTAAAATAAAAATCAACTTTGGCTTTTCTGTACCATGATATAAGGCAACTAAAAATACTTCTTTCATAAAAACTTTTATTGATTTGACAGAACATAAAATAGGCCAAAACGTGCTATTAGTACTTTTGCTCAAAGGCAAACCGTCAATGTTGATAGCTAATAAAAACTCTTCATTCGCTGATATGCTGATCTTATGATTTTTACAAAATAAGTTTAAAGTTTTCTCAATACCAAAATAATAATATGTTCCATTACCTAGAGATGTTACAGCTTTATTTCAAGGTGTTTTTAAAAGTATTCTTGGATCTTTTGGTAGATCATTACAACCAGGTATATCCCATATAATAGGAAATAGATTTCTCAACGCTGACAACAATATATTTTCTTCTATAGCCCATTTGGCTAGTTTCTCAGATAGCGATATATCAATTCTTTCTGATCTAACATTAGTAACATTATGTAATAATTTTTCAGTATTATCCACGTTATGAAGTAATTCATTGCTCATTGCTGAATTAATGTTTGTGCAATTATCATTAATGTGACATGAATTCTCATACAACATTATATTATCCTTAACATTATTTTCAATGTTGCAATCATCATTGGTATTAATGTCATGAGAATCACAAAATGAATTGGAATTATTACTGATTATAGTTAGAGATCGATTAATTTTATTTGCAAGTTTTCTTCTAAACTTTATCTTATTTCTTACTTTAAGCTCGTACATAGCCATGACCGAAACAAGATTAGAATAAAACGACAAATTGTACAAATGAATTAAATTATGCAATTATGTGTATACCATGTATATAATAAACTTACTTTAGAAAAGAATAGCTGGTGAATTGCTGTATATCTTAACACAATATATACATAAAATATTGTCGAAACAACGTATATCGGAATACAAATTTGATGCACGAAAAGATACAGACGGAAAGACCAGTAAAAACAATAGAGCATCGTCAGATGGTGCTGTATTACATATGGGCATTTTTCGACGCGCGCAACATGCAAGCTCAGATCGTCGAGAACAGATCGTCTGCTATCCGAAGCTAGCCAAAGCTCGGACCTATACTCGATTCGTTATAGTTGCATGTTGCGCGTGTCGAAAAATGGCATCATTACATAGGGCCGGATTTCGTGTTACCTAAGAGGAGCCCATTAAAATTTACAAGAAAAATATTCTCGACTGATTATTGATTGAAAAATAGAAAACTATTTAAATAATTGTAGCAATAAAATCATTTGTTTTATATCTATTAAGATAACACTATATATAGAAAAAAATAAAATAAAGAAATTATTAAAAATAAATGTACAAAATGTGCAACTTGTATGTGTGTGTGTGTGTGTGTGTGTGTGTGTGTGTGTGCTATACATAATTTTTGTAAATTTTAATCAGACTTTGTTGCGACCCGAGAAAATCGGATTAAATTATCGAAAAATACATAAATGTCATCAATATATATATATCTATACATATATCTTATATTTTTAGACTTTTCTGAAAGTTCCTTATCAGAGTATGCATTTTATGTGTTTCTCTATCTTAGAAATCTAAAAATATGCTTAACATTTCTTACATGAATTAGCTTAGAGAGGTATTTTTTCCAAATTTCAGTTATATTTTCTCGGGTTATAACGACAAAATCTAATTAAGATTTACAGAAACTCCATAAAGATTAGAGCACATTAAAAACATTTTGTAGATTTATTTTCCATAATTTATTTATAGATTTTGTTTCTCTCCATATAAAGCGGGGTAACAACCTTAAGCATCACACTTAGCATGTTTGAAATATATGATAAAAAAGGAGAAATGTTTCATAACGTATTTAAAAATTTTTCTGCTATCATACAAAAATAAATTTATTTCATTTCCATTATTATAGATTTTGAACGATAATTATTACTTTGAAATATTCTCACAGAATTTTGTTTTTAATTTTGCTTCTATAGACAATTATAAAATAACAAAAAATCAATGAAATACAAATAATCTTTCGTTTACGGAATAAAAAGTATCTAAGAAACTCAATTAAGTTAGATGGTTTCTTTCAAAAAATCTACTTTTTTCAAAGATAAATTTTATTTGTTTCTCTGTAAAAGTTAAAAAAAAACTCGAAAGTTAAAAAAACATTCAAACAAAACAAATAAAATTTATGAAAAAGTAGGTTTTTTTCTTTCAAAGAAAGAAATCATAGATTTTTTAGTCTCAAAGAAATCCAATGAAAATGTAAAAAAAGAATCTCGTTCAACTTACCTTTTTCGAAGGGATAGACGTCATTGATAAAGATGATCGGTTGAAAGCTGCATTTACTTCTGTTACTACGTCTGTATCTCAATCTCACAACGTCACTAGCCTGTATCTGTAACTAGTATTTTTTACAACTTTTTATATTCAACACAAATAAAGTATATTATAAAAAAAAGTGTTGGTATATAAATTATAATAGATATTTTTATTTCAGAAATTGAAAAACCCATTCAGAAACAAAAAAGTGAAAAAAAATGAACCTATCACAGGATCTCTATATATGCGTGAGGACGCGTGAGATACCTAGATATCACAATCATTTCTAGTAAATGATAATTTTTTATGAATAAAAAATTTTTAACTGAATTAGAAAACTGGTTGATAGATCTTTAGAATACGAAACTATTGGTAAGAAACTTATGATTTTTACATAATGCTTAATATTAAACAACTACGATATATTATTTTATAATAACATTATAATGTGTTACAATGCATTATAATGTATTCATTTGTACCTACACAATTCGTATCAAAATTTTATTTGCCAAGAAAATGTTTAAATTTATGATTTCTACATTTATCCAATTACATGCATTTTTATTAAGTAGAGCAACTGAAAAAATTTCCACATATTTTATTATAAAAATGTTTTAATTTGAATAACTAAAATAATATAAAAACTTATTCAATGTTGAAGTCATTTTACAATTTTCCAATTGAGGAAATTAAATAATGATCGTTTTATTATGTCAGTCTCAGCATTTAAAACATATTGGAGGTTGTAACCAGTGTTGTTCTCGGGGACGCTTTCTCGCGCATGCGCATCGAACGCAGTCTTGAAATACATATTAAAATGATAAAAAAAGGGGTGTTATAGACACGCTCTCATTCAAATATTGAAAATAATCTAAAATGATAATTTTTAATATTATTTGAATGAGAGAGTATCTACAACATCCCTTTTTTAATCATTTTAATATGTATTTTAAGACTGCGTTCGATGTGCATGCGCGAGAAAGCGTCCCCGAGAACAACACTGGTTGTAACGTTAGATTGTAAAAAAAAATAATTGTACTATTTTCTGTAAGTTAAAAATGCAGAAATCATAAGATCAAACATTTTTTGGCAAATAAAATTTAAATTGTTTAACACGAATTGTATGAATACAAATTAACGTATAAAGCATTATTGTAACACGTTATAATGTTAACATAATATAACATATATCATAGCTGTTCAAATATTAAGCGTCATGTTTCAAGTCATACGTTTTATAAAAGCATATCTTGTAAGAAACAAAAATCGCTTTAGTAATAACCAATATAAAGCTACATTTTCTCAAGAGGTTGAGGACCTCTTTCTCAATAACTGAAAACTTAAAATATATAAAACTCAAATGTAATGTTTAATATTTCAGCAATTATAGCATGTTATTTTATGATAACATTATAATGCGTACTATAGCTACTTTTAGTAATAATCAAAATAAAACTACAATTTCTCAAGAGTTTCTCTTTGAGTTATTGAGAACCTTTTTCTCAATAACTCAAAACTTAAAATATACAGAACTCACAACGTGATGTTCAATATTTCAACATTTATAGTATGTTATTTTATGATAACATTATAATACGTTACAATACATTATAAAGCCTTAATTTGTACCTGCAATTTGTATCAAAATGTTATTTGCCCAAAAAATGTTTAAATTTATGATTTCTACATTTGTCAAATTATACGCATTTTTATTAAGCAGAACAACTGAAAAATATTTCCACATATTTTATTATAAAATGTTTAAATTTTAATAATTAAAATAATATAAAAACTTATTCAATGTTGAAATCATTTTACATTTTTTTAATTTAGGAAATTAAATAATAATCGTTTTATTATATCAGTCTCAGCATCTAAAAATTGGAGGTTGTAACGTTTAGAGATTGTGCAAAGAATAATTGAGAGGCCGGATAACAGAACAGATGGAGCGCTCGGAAAAAATTCTGCTTGTCAAAAATCAATGTGTTTGTTTTAAATCGCGATAACTCGACTAAATGTTAACGAAATGCTTTGTAATTTTATATTTAGATTCGGTATATTCTAGCGATATTTGCAAATCAAGATGTAGATAATGAAAATATTTTATTATTTAATAATATGTAATTGCAAAAATTAATGATAGTTGAAACTTATTATTAAGTTTTGCAATTAAATATTATTAAATTATGAAACATTTTCATCATCTACATTGATTGTAGGCAAGCAGAATTTTTTTCCAAGCGCTCCGTCGGTTCTGCTATCCGGCCCCTCAATTGTGTGTACTATTTTCTGTAAGTTAAAAATGCAGAAATCATAAGTTTAAACATTTTTTGGCAAATAAAATTTAAATACGAATTATGTGGATACAAATTCACGTATTATAAGGCATTGAAATCCAAGCCACAAATGTTTGTATCATAATAACGATATGACACTTGACTGTAAGTCCAGCAAGTCTGAATAGAGGACCATTGCTTGTCCCATGAAGGAATTGACAGATAAATTTGTTACCCAGAAAGTAATGAGACAAAAATTGTGCTCGAATAAACAGGGAACCAGTGCCAGAGGTTTCTTTCAAACTGTTGCATTCTGAAAAAAATATCTATATATTATTTTATTTGGTAAGAAATATTTTTATATTATTTTATAATGTAATACTTACTATTCCATTTGAAACAACTTCATTGTTATCTCCCAGAACAAGATTAATACTATGCTGACAAAACTCGACATTATCAGAGATCGCTGATTGTGAGTACTCCTTGTCCATTTCTTTAATTCGAATCTTTTCTTCTACCTGCCACAAGTAATACATTATAATTATTATACACTGTACTTTTATCATCCTATTCATATTGTAATATAAATTGCAAACCATACATATACTGCCAAATCACACTTTTATACATCTTCTAATTAAGTCTATATTGTAATATAAACTTATATTTTATTACATTATTTTATATCTTTCCATAAAATTGACATTTTATTTATTTATAAACTAACCTTAATAGAAACACTGGGAAGAACATATAGTTTGCTGTTATCATTCCTTACAAACACCAGCATCCAAATTTTCTTCGAATTTTGGTCTCTTATATGCTTCAATAACTTCAAGAATATAGCAGCTGTTAGTTTCATATCTCTATATATGAGACCATGTAGAGATTGCTACTTATCGCGATTTTTATTCTATAAATTTTAAAATTGTGCCTGATTTCATTAAAGAAATTATAAGAAATGTTACGCTTCAAAATTGCATATAAAATAAAATATAAGATATATACAGGGTGTCCCAGAATAATGGGGACTAAATTCGTGTGCAGATTCCTGGGATCATTTGGAGACGATTTTTCCTCAGCAAAAATGTCGAGACACCAATAATTTTCGCGTTATAAGCGATTGAAAATAAAGGGTTTTTCGCAAACTAAGCCTTGTGGAAATAAACTAATAATAAATTCACATTCTTCAGTTAATTTCAAGTAGAGTTTACTTTAATAAAATTTTAATTTAAGGCTTAGTTACAAATATACATGATGGCAAAAATTGGAAACATGCTAAAAATAATGACCTCCCTCGACATTTTCGCTGAGGAAAAATCGTCTCCAAATGATCCCAGGAATCTGCACACGAATTTAGTCCCCATCATTTTGGGACACCCTGTATATAAACATATATAAATATATATAAATATATATATGTATATAAAGCGGCAGTTTTCGGTCCACTTTCAACGATGAAATGGCAGTTTCCAGGACTTTTGGCAGTTTTCAGGTCAGTCCTGAAAGTTTTGTTCTCGTAATGACAGTTTTCAGGACGGTCTTGAATAATGCCTATCAACCTGTTTTATATAGAAGGTCCTTGATACAACCTTTATGTTGAAAAGTTTTATCTATAATTTGTATAAATGCTTTAATTTAATAATAAATTTATAGATATGAATAAAACATGTATAGATATCTTTGGAAATATTTTCTTAATGTATGTACCTACATGTAGTTGCTATGTATGCAGTATTATAAAATATATGTTATATTCATGAACTTGAAACCTTAAATATGTTCTTTTGTATTTCTACTTTTTTTGTATTACTATATATTTTTAAAAAAGTTAAATTTTTTTTATTTTTTTAAAAATGTTATACATATACATATATTTATATGAGAAACATAAAAAATAAATGACTAACAAATATACGACTGATCTTGTTGACACGCACAAGTATAATGCAAAGTATAATTAAAATACAATTAAATATGTAATATGTAATTTAATATGTAATTAAATATGTAACTAAATATATAATTTTAAAAATTTTAAAAGAAAAAAGGTCATATACATATATACATTAAGAAAATATTTCCAAAGTAGCTAAACATGTTTTTTTCGTATCAATAAGTTTATTATTAAATTAAAGTATATATACAAATTATTAGATGAAACTAATAATCAACATAAAGGTTGTATTAAGTAAAGATAGTATAACAGAGATCGACCGATATGCCGTCGTGAGGTAAAAACGGATATCGGATATGACATTTTCGATGGTGGTGTATTTTCATTGTTGAATAAATGCAAGAATACGATATATATTCTGGATCCATTTTTTTCTTTCCGAATCTTTTGGAAATCGACACATTTGCTGAACCTCTTTTAATCGTATTAATGTAATAACCAGCATAGCAACTATTAGGCATTTCTGATTCATTCATCTATTTTATTTGAAAAAAAAATAATTATTTTTGAGATTGGAAATATGCAAATGTTAAGACATTCATATACTTCCACTTTATATAAGTAAAAATAAAAATTCTATATAAATTACTTTTTAAAAAACAGAATACAAAAATCGATTAACAGAGGCTGTTTTCTTCTGACAGGTGACAGGTTAGGTCGGATAGGCTTTCTTTGTCAGTTATATATATCTTTCTCTCTCACACTTCCGGTTATACCCCAAGGGACAGGAACCGATCAGAAATAGTTAACGCATCGAACGATCTTTGATATAGTATCTCTAGTATCAAGGATCATCTACATATATAAAACAGGATGATAGGCATTATTCAAGACTGTCTTGAAAACTACCCTTTTGAGGAAAAAACTATCAGGACTGATCCGAAAACTACCAAAAGTTTTGGAAACTGCCATTTCATCATTGAAAGTGGACCGAAAACTGCCGTTTCATATACATATATGCAGAGTGTCCCAGAGCATCCTTAACAATGTTCGTGAAATGATAGAACGGATAGAAATGAACAAAAAAGTAGTATACCATTTTGCTAATTTCCAAATAATTATTGAGTTAGCAATTAAAATATCTGAGGGAATGAGTGGGTGGAAAGCGGTAGGTCGGAATCAATGGGCAAGTAGGATGGCGTATTTGTCTATTTCGCTTTGTAACAAAAGTATCATCTTACTTTTCGGCGTGGCGTCATTGCTTGCTGTTCTCTGCATGACTCCGTCTCTTGTTCTGATAATGGTTTTGTTACAAAGCGACGTAAACAATTAAGTCATCATATATGCCCATCGAATCCGGCCTACAGTTTTCCACCCGATCATTTATTCGCTCAGATATTTTAATTAATAACTGAATAATTATTACGAATTTACCAAAATTATATAAGACTTTTGTGTTCATTTCGATCCATTCTATCATCTCAGGAACGTTGTTAAGGATGCTCTGGGACACCCTGTATACATACGAGTGCATGTGTGCGTGTGTATACAAAGTATGGAAAATATTTATCTTTCTTTTTCTTTTTTTCTCTCGTTCTCTTTCCTCTCTTTCTCTTTCCATGTGTTTAATGTAGCAAGACATTTGATGATAAAGAGAGACAAAGGCAGAGTGGAGGAAAGAAATATGAAGAGAAAAAGAGAAAAAAGAGAAATATTTCTATGTGATACAATGCATGTACGTATGTATACATATATATACGGTGTTTTTGGCTGAAGCAGATTTGGTCGCTCTGAAAGCGATTAAGTCCTATTTCTCATGAACTTATGTTCGATTGAATCACTCTTTTATTATAAATTAAGTATTAATCTATTATTAATAATTAATTTAATATTAATAATATTAATTTTAAATAATTTAATAATTTATTACAGCTAATATTGATATTAATTTATTACTAATAAAGTTTATTACTAATAAAATATTATAAGTTTATTACTAATAATTAATAATATATTTACTATTAAATAAATTTTGTATAATTATGACTCCTGCACACTGAACGCGATAAACCTTCCCGCGCGTCAAGAAGCGACGCGGTAGCCAATCAGATTTTCGCCGCACCAAAAGTTGAACTCGATCCAACTTTTATTGGCTACCGCGTCGCTTCTTTCCGCGTGGCAAGCTTTATTGCGTCCTGTGTGCAGGAGCCATAATTGTTTCTTAATATATTTTTTTATAAATAATATTTTCTTTAAAATAAACATGGGTTGAGTATGGATCGGAATTTAGTCTGTCATTTCACAACACGATTCAGGCCGCACAAGGCACATCTTGGTATGTAAAGTCTACGCTTGAACTGTATAGGATGGATTTGTTATTACAGAATCTGTCATCTTAATTTCTTCTTATTTAATCATAGAGATATAAGAATAGAGCGCGCGAGTCATATGCTAGCACGTAAGAGGCAGCGAGAAAGGAATAGAAAGAGAGCTGCCATATAGGCCCGTATTCATAATCCGATCTTATATTTAAGATCGTCTTAAGTCTTGTCGGAGGTTGACTTAAGACCCCATTCAACCAATCAAATGACTGCGTAGCATCTCAAGCTCGGACTTAAGGCCATCGCACACGAATTTCCGTAACCGTAAGCATAAGACGTAACGTAAGAATTATTTTATGTCTAAAATATGTGTATATATTTATATATATTACATATTAATATTCTTTAAAATTATTAAATATCAAATCATACATAAATCAGATATACGAGGATGGTTTGAAAAGTCCGTGCAAAGTCAGAGAGATGGCACCTCTGGTGCGTATCGGGGTTATTTTTAGTTAGTAGCATCTCTTGGAAGAACACACACCAAGTTTCAGCCAGATCGGTCTATTTCTCTGTGTTTGGCGTTCGTTTGAATCGAGAAAGTCGAGTAATTTCCAAAAAATGGATGAAAGAGAATTTCGTGTGTTGATAAAACATTACTTTATGAAAGGCAAATTGCCTCAGAAGACTAAGGAGAAGCTTGATAAACATTATGGTGAATCTGCACCTTCGATTAGAACAGTTTATAAGTGGTTTCAAAATTTTTGGAGTGGCCATATGAGCACAAGTGACGCTGAACGTTCTGGATGTCCTATTGAGGTCACTACTCCAGAAATCATTGATAAAATCCATGATATGATGATGGATGATAGAAGAGTGAAGGTGCGCGAGATTGCTAGTGCTGTGGGGATCTCGAGTGAACGGGTACATAATATTTTGCATCAACATTTGGGCATGAAAAAGCTATCCGCAAGATGGGTGCCGCGATTGCTCACAGTTGACCAAAAACGAAATCGTGTGAGGTGTTCCAAGGACGGTTTGCAGCTGTTTCAGCGGAATCCACAGGACTTTAAGCGTCGTTTCGTCACTGTGGACGAAACATGGATACATCACTACACGCCTGAGACCAAGGAACAGTCCAAACAATGGGTTGCCAGCGGGGAGTCTACACCAAAGAAGGCGAAGACCGTTCTTTCGGCCGGGAAAGTTATGGCGACTGTCTTTTGGGATTCGCAAGGAATAATCCTCATCGACTATTTGGAAAAGGGCAAAACTATTACAGGTGCATATTATTCATCGTTATTGGACCGTTTGAAAACCGAGCTGCAAGAAAAACGTCCACGATTGGCCCACAAAAAAGTCCTTTTCCATCACGACAACGCACCAGCTCACTCATCTGTAGTTGTAGCCGCAAAATTGATGGAATTAAGGTTCCAACTCGTTCCGCATCCCCCCTATTCTCCAGATTTGGCTCCCTCGGACTACTACTTGTTCCCCAATATGAAGAAATGGCTGAAGGGAAAGAGATTTTATTCAAACGAGGAGGTGATTGCGGAAACGAATGCCTATTTTGCAGAGTTGGACCAATCTTATTATTTGGAAGGGATCAACAAACTGGAGCAGCGTTGGACGAAGTGTATAAGCCTAAAAGAAGACTACGTTGAAAAATAAAAAAAGTTTATCCCGAAAAATTAAGTAGTTTTCATTCACGGACTTTTCAAACCACCCTCGTATGCATACATATGTCATGCAATGAACATAAATCGAGTAGAAGAATAGAGATGTGCCATAACCTTTTAGTAGCAATACTCATATATATATATATGTATACAATTCTTCGTACGTAAAAATTTCAACCGACTGAAATTCATGTTACGTGTTAAGATTATGGTTATTTCTGATCTTACGGAATAATTTAGATCAAAGCTAGTTTTTGATTGGTTCTCGAGCTTATGATTACGTCTTATGCTTACGGTTACGGAAATCCGTGTGCGATGGCCTTTAAGACGATCTTAAATATAAGATTGGACTATGAATACGGGCCATAGAGTACTCTGTCTTTGTCAGTCCTTGTTCAACGCTAATACGCTAGAGTATGGCGCATGCGTCGCTGAACAAGGACTGACAAAGACAGAGTACTCTATATGGTTTCAGCTCGCTCACGCGCTCTATTCTTAAGGCCCGCGCACAGACTTTTGCATAACGCATAACGCATAAGCATAAGAAATTTGATTGGTTGAATTTCTTATGTATACGTTTATGGACCAATCAAATCTCTTATGTATATACGTTATGCGTTATGTAAAAGTCTGTGGTCTGGCCTTTATATCTCTATGTATTTAATGGAGAGTAAGAAACCACAGAACATATAAGAAACGTTTCCCGCGTACGCAAAGACTTGTTCACAAATTTGCGTTGCATATTAATAACTTTATTAACGTTTACGAAGTGCTTTATATGCTATTAAACATAGCCAGTACGTGATATATTTTAATAATGTGTGTCCAAATCTCAGATAGCGTAATAGTTTTACAAACGCGCGTATTGCATTAATAAAGGTTATATTTGAAACTACTAATGATATTGCTTTAGCGATAATTTAACATGTATGGTCTATATAAATATCAGAAAAAGTATTCTGTTCACATTCGCAATACACGAAGAAGGAAACAATTAATAGTATTGAATGTTAAGTATTTTATTGTAAGCATAAAATATTGTTTAAATTCTATAATTTTTTTAATGTTTATGATTATAAAGATAAACATGTTACTTTAAAGAAATTCTTTAATTTGTAATTATATTCTAACTTAATGTTAGTAATTATATTCTATTTTTTTAATTTATAAACACTACAACAAATTCGTTATGGAAACCTTAATAATTTTTTTTATAGATTTATTCCAGAGCTGTCCACGTTTTGCACTTTTCGGCCAATTTCCGAGGCTCACCGCCTAGCGGCCCCCACTTACGCTCGAGACCTTAGCAACGCGTTACCCGGTTGGCCCGATAACCGTAGTTGCTAAGGTCTCGAGCGTAAGTGGGGGCCGCTAGGCGGTGAGCCTCGGAAATCGGCCGAAAAGTGCAAAACGTGGACAGCTCTGATTTATTCTATACATAAGATTACATTTTTATCAATTATATTAACATTAATAGATGCATTTTTCTGATAGTTATAACCAAATTATATTTATAAAGTACTAATGAATATAAAAATGTTTTGATATAGATAATCATAAAATGCTTGAAGCAATAGCTGAAAATTTTAATTTAAAAGTACCAGTCTTACAATTGCACAAAGACATTGGTAAGTATTATAATTTTTATATATATTATAAAAAATATATATTAAAAGATTGTAGCATGTTATAATAATTATTAGTAATTTTTAATTTTTAACCTTGATACATACTGTTGTCCATAATACCATTGATGGATTTGACTGTATTATTACAAATTATTTTCAAACACTTTCTGCTGAAATTATAAATATTGAAGAGTTGACAAAACAAAGTAATATGTGTGATAAAAATATCAGTATTGAATTAGGAAATAAATCGACTTCTAATATTACATTGCCAGCATGCAATCCATATGTATCAGTCATGCAATTGAGTGAAGATAAGAATTTAATTCTTGCTTATATACATTATGATACAAAATATTTTACAATTGATTATAATTCATTTTTTTACAGTCGGTGATAATATTGATACACAATGCAATCGTAATATAACTAATGAATCTGAATCTATTGTCCAAATAAATAATTTTCAAACACTTCCTACCAGTATAAAAGCTGTACATTCTGATGATTTGATGAAACAAACTGATACATTAAATAAAAATGTTAATGCTGAATTACGAAATGAAATTATCTCTAATGTTGTGTTAGACAACAATCTATGTACAAATACAAGTGATAACTTAAGTTTGAAAATACCAGTCGTACAATTGAATGAAGACAATGGTAACCATTGTAATTTTTGTTTATATTATAAAAAATGAAAAGAAACTGTAAATGTTTCAATTAATTACAGAAGAATCTTTATTTTACAGTCAATAATAATGTCGACAACGATATTGTTCCTCGTAATGGTACTGATGAATCTGAATGTACTAATGAAACCACAAAGGATTTTGAAACACTTTCTAAAGTTGTAAATACTGAAGAGCTGACGAAACAAAATCAAAATAAGTTAGATGAAAAGATAAGTACTGAATTAATACAAAATAAATCTGCTTCTAATGTCACATTGCCAGAATGCAATCTAGATATACCAATCATGCAATTAAATAAAGGTAAGAAACATAATTTTTGCTTATATTATAAAATATTTTACAAGTTACATAATATTTTAATATTTTATTAAACTTTTTATTATTTTACAAATGATCATAATTTATTGTTTTATAGTCATTGATAATGTTGAGCCACACATTGCTTATAATTTAACTAATAAATCTGAATCTATTATTGAAACAATAAATGGTTCTCAAACACTTCCTACTAGTATAGAAGCTGTACATTCTGACGATTTAATGAAACAAACTGATACGTTAGATAAAAATGTTAATGCTGAATTACGAAATGAAATTATCTCTAATGTTGTGTTAGACAACAATCTATGTACAAATACAAGTGATAACTTAAGTTTGAAAATACCAGTCGTGCAATTGAATGAAGACAATGGTAAGCATTGTAATTTTTGTTTATATTATAAAAAATGAAAAGAAACTGTAATATGTTTCAGTTAATTACAGAAGCATCTTTATTTTACAGTCAATAATAATGTCGACAACGATACTGTTCCTCGTAATGGTACTGATGAATCTGAATGTACTAATGAAACCACAAAGGATTTTGAAACACTTTCTAAAGTTGTAAATACTGAAGAGCTGACGAAACAAAATCAAAATAAGTTAGATGAAAAAATAAGTATTGAATTAGTACGAGATGAATTTTCTAATGTTACGCTGCCAGAATACAATCTATATAATGATATACTTATTCTATCTGAAACGAATACTAATAATTCTACATTAGAATGCAGTCTTGATCAAATAATTTCAACTGACGAACTGAATCATTTAGACGTATCTTTGAATAGTATAATAAATTGGAATATAGACGAAAATAATATGCTTAATGATAATCTTGATGACTGCTGCAGTTACAACGATAGTGATAATATGGAAACTCAGGATAATAATAGAAATGAAGTAAATAATAATAGTACATATGAAGCAAACCTGATGCAAGATATTAATAAGAACTTGAAACAGTTTCATAAAGCACCTTCTAATGTAAATAATTCTCCTGATAATAGCAGTTACTGTAGCAATGATAATATAGATAGAGATCCTGATTATTGCTATTCAGATTCAGAAGACTCTGATGAGAAGAATAATATTTCTGTACCATCATGTCCAATAGAATCTAATAACGTTACAGGAAGTAGTTTAGAAACTTCATTAAATATTTCTGGACAAAAAATCTGTGATGATACAAATTTACAAGTTAATTGTTCAAATCCTAAAGGTACAGGAAAACAAAATTTTTGTTATTATTGCAAGAAAATGCAATCGAAGATAAGTAGGCATCTAGAACGGGTGCATAAAAATGAAGAAGTAAAAAAATTTGCTGCATTACCAAAAGATATAGAAAATATATTGTTGAAATATGTATTTTTGATATTTATTTTTATTTTTTCATGTTATTCTATTTATTATCTAGCAGCGATATTTCCATTATTTAATGAATTATTTTATTTTATTGAATTATTATTTTTACAATAGAATTTATTTATTATTTATTGCATTATTTTATTGAAAGTTATTTTACAATAGAATTTTTTGGATATTGTATTTATTAAACATATTTAAGAGCAAATTTTGAAAAATATATATTATTATATGTATTTATTAATTAATGCATATGCTCTCAAACTATTTTCTAATTATAGAATACCGTTCTTTGTGTATTTTCTAATTGTATATATAAATATTCGATAATTGTATTATATTAATAATTTAATTATATTTTTATTTCTTTTTTAATACAAATATTGTATTTTATATTAGGTAATAAAGAAAGGCAGAAGATTATTGGACTTCTCAGACGAAGAGGAAATTATTTGTTCAACACAGATCCTGCATATAATAAGGGAGAGCTTATAGTTTGTAGAAGACCAGCAGAATCAAGAAAAAAAACTGCATGTGATTTTATATGTTGCGCTGGATGTAAAGGCTTTTTTACAAAAAATAATATACGTCATCATTTTAAAGAGTGCACTCGGAAAACTGTTGGCAGATGTGTCAAAATGCTTGGCAAAAAAGGCCGAATTCATGAATGTGCAAATTCTATTTTGAGAAATGTTGTATTTCCAGTATTAAGAGAGAATGATATTATTAGATTAATTAGATATGATGAATTATTAATTACTTACGGCAATAAATTATGTTTGAAATACAAGCATCAGCACCAACAAGATATGATAAGATCTCGTTTAAGATTATTAGGAAGATTTTTACAAATCCTCAAAAGGATTAATAAGAATGTAACAGATTTTTACAGTATTTATCATCCATCGATATATGATGATTGTATTACAGCTGTAAATCAAGTAGCAGGTTTTAATACAAGCACAAAAATTTATGCAGCTCCTTCTGTTGCATCAAGAATTGGCACACTCATAAAACAAATAGGAAATATGGGTATTGCTGAATGTATAAAAAAAAATAAATTGCAAGCCAAAGTTGATATAGAAAACTTTTTAAAGTTACTCCAAGAAGATTTTAGTGTGTCTGTTAATAAAACTGTTGAAGAATCCATATTACAAGCTAAGCGCTATAAAGTACAGGATTTACCTTCATTAGAAGACATAAAATTATTACACAATTTCCTACAAACTAATAGGCGCTCGGCATTTCAACGACTTAGTGAAACATTTACATACAATAATTGGCGGCAGCTAGCACAATTTACCTTGATATCCGTTCAAGTGTTCAATAGGCAAAGAGCCGGAGAAATAGAACGTATATCTATTGATGATTACAAACATCAGGAAGATATAAATGAGCGAACGAATCCAGATTTATATGAATCTTTATCGCCTGAAGCTCAAAAGGTATGTTTACTTTTTGTATATTTTCTATATGATTATTATTTATTATTATATATTTTTATTATATACTACATAAAAAACTAAGGATCTAAATGTTATAAATCAATTAAATAACATGCACAGAATAAATTATGTACAATTCAATAATCATCACTTAATATAATATAGCAAATATTACACTGCAGATTTAAATATATATATTATATATTAAATATAAATATTTTACAAAATATAACAGATTTATTTATTATAAAATATGATAGATTAAAATAAATTTGATATAGAGAATAGAGCATTTTTAATATATCATATATTTATAAAGAGAAATATTCCAATTTTTACATATCAGATTATTTTTAATAAGTTTGAAAATATAATTTATAAAATATAAAATATAAATTTAGATTGTTCAAAAAGAGAAAAAATTTCTTTTCAAAGAAAAAGTTTTGAATTTCTACTTACATATTCTTTTAATAATTAAAGAGAGAGAGAGAGAGAGAGAGAGAGAGAGAGAGAGAGAGAGAGAGAGAGAGAGAGAGAGAGAGAGAGAGAGAGAGAGAGAGAGAGAGAGAGAGAGAGAGAGAGAGAGAGAGAGAGAGAGAGAGAGAGAGAGAGAGAGAGAGAGAGAGAGAGAGAGAGAGAGAGAGAGAGAGAGAGAGAGAGAGAGAGAGAGAGAGAGAGAGAGAGAGAGAGAGAGAGAGCAGAAATTGAATTTTTCATATATTTATGAAATATATTAAGATAATTTAATTTATAATTTATCAATTATATCTTGCAATTATAGAACATATTTTATTTTTTATTGAATAGTTAATGTATATATAGAGAAAGATGTAAACTCTTTCTCTCTCTCTGTCTCTCTCTCGCTCTCTTGAATGTTATTAATTAATAGAATCTAAGAGAGTGTAAATATTATTAATAGATTATTAATTCAACATTTTAACAATATTTGAAATTATATTAAATAATTAATTTTAAATATTTCTGTAAGTAATACAATAAATAATTATTTTAGATTGCCAATAAATATGTAAGATTTCTCATTAGAGGAAAATTAGGAAGATCTGTACCTGTTCTTTTGGATAGTGAAATGAAAAGCTCTATAGATTTGCTCTTATAGTATCGTAAGAAAGCAAACATACCTGAAAAAAACCCATATATCTTTGCTTTACCAGGTTATGATAAAAATCGATTTAAATATATAAGAGCATGCGATTTATTACGCACATATTCCTTAGACTGTGGAGCAAGTATGCCTCTTAGATTACGAGGTACAAAGCTTCGCAAGCATATTGCAACTAGATGCATTACATTGAATCTGTCAGACCTTGATATAACACAATTAGCCGATTATCTAGGCCATGATAAAAGTATTTACATGCAAAATTATCGTCAGTCTATTCCACAACTTGAAATAGTTAAAATGTCTCGATTATTTAAAATAGCGCAGGGTGAAGAACATGATTTTGAAGATGATATTCAACAAAATGACTTTCACATTAATACAGATAAAGATAATTTTACTGTCAATAAAACACTTCAAGTGAACAATGACAGTGATTCAGATTCAGATACAAATTTAATTTGTAATACTACAAATAAAAGAAAAAAACGTAGTAGTAAGTATATATGAAAATTATCTAATTTTCTTATTATATGTGCAAGATTTCTTATAATAATAACATTTTAATTTTATGCAGCTTCACCGTATGGTTCCACAAAACGCGTAAGATGGACACAAGAAGAAAGTAATATAATAATTACAGCATTTAAACAAGAGATGACGGAAGGACGTTTGCCTTCAGGAAAACAAATGGTAGAAATTAAAATGAAAAACAAATGTTTAAGCCGTCGTTCCATTCCACAAATTAGAAGCTGGATCCACAATCAAATTTCTAGAAAAACTAAATCACGTGTTAATGGTAAAAATGATACATTTTTTTAAGAAAAGTTTTTTACTATGTATAGCGTAATGATATTTAATATATTTTCAATACTATGGCTCTAGTAATTTTTTTATAATATAAAAATTTATTTTTAAAAAATATATAATGATCTATGTGTGTGCATGACAAAACTTTTTAAAATCATAAATAATTGAAAAGTAAATTAGAAATATTATTCGCAAATATATGTATATAACTGTAATTATCTTTATATATATATATATATGGAATTATATTTTCAGTTAGTTATAAATTTTTATATTTATATTAATTTTCCTATTTATGTTATATTCATCTTTTTTTGCTATGTATTTAAAATAAGCTTATTTTGATTTTAATTCTAATTTCTTATTTTATATTAACTGAATTATATTAATAATATTGAATAATACTATATATGTATAATAATCGATAAATTTTAAATATACAGAGTGTGACTAAACAAACATATGAAGCATAGCATCAGGTACAGGACAACAAACCAAATCGAAAAGTCCTGAGTCATTTTTTGATCCGAGCTTTTTTCTCGATGCTATAAGGTGTTAAAGTTTGCTAATCAGTGCATGACTACAACGAACAGCAGTGTGGATGGGAGTTCTGTCTCGAAAAGAAAACTCAGATCAAAAAATGATTTTTCGATTTGCTTTATTGTCCTGCACCTGACGGTGTGCTTCATATATGTTTGTTTAGTTACACCTATATAATTGGGTGTATGTGTGTGTACACCTCTTATACTTTTATCGAAAATATTAAAGATAAGATAATTATTCTATGTTTCAGATCCTGATAGTGGGAGCGAATAATGTTCATCTCTACATATGTATTTTCTGAAATCAAACTGTCTAAATTAATTTTACAACATATAACGTATAAAATTTTGCTATATAAAGCTTTATAATTATATAAAATTCATTAATTTCTTAGCTTTTTTGTTATAATCATAATTTTTTCATACATTTAAGCTGTTCGTCATCATAAATTATATTTATTTAAGACTTATGTGTTAAGTACTATAAGAGAAATATTTTGTTCTCCTTAACTTTTGTTTCTCTCATATTCTGTTATAAAATTATAGTACAAAGATTTGTGATACAATTAATACTTAAGATATAAAGAGAGAAAGTGAGAGAGAAAGATAGATAGATTATTTTAAGTAAAAATAAATACTTTTTCTTTAATTTTTCATAAAGTACAACATGTGATAGAATTTATTTTTAAATAAATGTGCAATGAATGAGAAAAAAGTTTATTTTGTGTAATTGTTTCATATTAATTTTATTTTTTATGTAATTGTTTCAAAATTTGATATTCATTTGAGACTTATGTGTTAAGTACTAAAAGCAAAATATTTTGTTTTCCTTATCTTTTGTTTCTCTCACATTCTGTTATAAAATTATAGTACAAAGATTTGTGATACAATTGATATTTAAAAAGAGAAGTGAAAGAGAAAGATAGATATATTATTTTAAGTAAAAATAAATACTTTTTTTTTAAAGTTTTCATAAAGTACATGCGACAGAATTTATTTTTAAATAAATGTGCAATGAATGAGAAAAAAATATTATTTTATGTAATTGTTTCGTATTAATTTTATTTTATGTAATTGTTTCAAAATTTGATTTCATTAAAGTAATAAATGTATTCGTTAATAAATGTATTCGCGTCAATAAATGTTTTCTTATTACTGAACATTGTATTGTTTTTATAACCGTCCAAAATAATACACATATTTATAAAAACTCTTTGTTTAAAATGATATATATAATTATATCCTAGAATACTAATCATTCTTCCTGAAATATCCTCTGTACATCAAAATATTATATTGCGACCTAAAAACTACAAATAAATATTATATCAATAAATAGGCAGTTTTCAGATTTATTGATTTCTTTCAAATTATATAGAATTATTCTATTTTTCCATTTGCTTAGGATAATACAAATAATACAAATTAAATATAAATATAGTACTTATTAGTACATGTGCATATTTAAGGGATCGTAAACTAAACAATTATCACTATTGCCATTTAGTCAATGATAAAATTATGATATTTATTCGTTAATAATTTTTAAAAAATTTTTTGTGATTTGATATGTAAAATAAAAATGCACTTTGAGTTTCCAATTAACAAATTATCATTTTGTAAACGGACTGCTGTTTTGTGAACAATCTGTATATATTATACACATTTTACGTTTAAGGGATTATTATTATTTTCAATTAAAAAGTAAAAAAATAATCAATTTCAAGATATCAGAATTTAAAGTTTTCTATGAATAAGGAATATATCCCAAGAACAGAAATTTGTATTAATATTATAGTTTTACAAGATTTTATAGATAATATGCTTTTTGAAAAGAAGATTTCTTTTTCTGAAATAAAGAAACCTGATTATTGGTAAAATTATATGCGTGTATGTTTCCATTAATCACATTTTATTAAATTTAAATCTAAGCAAATAAAAAATATCATAGTTTATGTTTTGTACAAAAAATTAATGGTCCTGAAAACCACTTAGTTGTTGATATATTTATTTGAACGGCAGTTTTCAGGTCGCAAATATTCTATCTATAATTCTGTTATTAGTTTATATATTAATATATTATAATATAATTTAGACTTTAAATTTTGTTTTTCTATTTAGATCGGAAGAACTATAAAATATGATATAATCATATATTTTAAACATGAAATTATAAACGACCTGAAAAATATCTCTCTATGAATATATAATTTTACAGAAACGTTTTTTCCAAATATAAAGTTTTCTATGAATAAGGAATATGTCCCAAGAATAGAAATTTGTATTCTAATCATAGTCTCACAAGATTTTATAGATAACATGCTTTTAGAAAAAGATTTTATTTTTCTGAAATAAAGAAGCCTGATTATTGGTAAAATTATATGTGTGTATGTTTCCATTAATCATATTTTATTAAATTTAAATCTAAGTAAATAAAAAGTATCATAATTTATATGTTCTGTACAAAAAATTGATGGTTATGAAAACCACCTAGTTGTTGATATAATATTTTTTTGAACGGCAGTTTAATATAGAAAATACATATATAACTTTTTTTATATCACCTTGCAGTCGGAAGTAAGGCTGCATAAGATGGAGCCATACACGCAGCACAGCGGAAGGACCAGGACCCCGAGGAGGTCACCGAGCCAGTCGCCGACCCAATCGCTCAGCCAAGAGCAGGGTGCAGAGGAGGTAAATGACTCACCGAGGGACCCGAGGTTGACAGAAGCAGCTGTCAAGGCCAGTCCCGCAAGAGCCGTGGAGTCAATGACCGAAGAAGCGGGACGTTAGATGCAACTTAGTCGGTACTTACCAAATACCGACTGCGGATATCGGTAAGTTACTGACTAAGACAACCCGTTAGAAATCTACCGACGGGGTTACCGACCGATGGTAATACCGACCGCGGGAGTTACCATACATGAGAAGTCGGCCAAAAATGTTATTTACCTAGTGAGTAAGTTAGCTCGAATACGCGACAGGTCGCGAGAGTTATTATTATTTATTTTTAAGTACGCGAAAGACGCGTGACGTTATTATTTATTTTGAAATGTATTTAGTTTATAAAAGACAAAAGAGTTTTGTACCCAATGATGGTAAAATTTAGTCTAGCCAAGGGACGCAGGCGAAAAGTAATGCGCATGCGCGAGCGGCCATTTGCGCCCCTATGGAGGGGATAGCTCCTATATAAGGGAGAGAGTCGAGTGAGAGAGGCTTTTTGTCCGAGAGACATCACGAACGACACATGTTCGAAAAGTCCGCAGAAAGATCGCATAATAAAAGTTTTATTTTAAATAGAGCCACGCGATTCGCGATATAATAGAAATTTTTGTTCAGTTATTTTCTTGATATATATATTTTATTAAAATAAATATATTTTATATATTTATAAAATATAAAGAGTTTTAACTGATTTGACCTATAACGTGGTGCGCGAGTGAACTCTCGTGCCATCCTGGGATTCCGAGCAGTCTTCGGGAAATCCTAGAAGATTACATTTATTGTTAATTAACAATAAAGCGAGGTGACGCAATTACTACGTCATTTGGTGGCGGCCGTTGACAGCGGCCATCTTGATCCCTTTGTCCGGAGACAAAGGCAACTACGCAGCGAAGTTGCGAAGGGGTTCTCAATCTGGGGATCCAAAGTGAAAGGTCGGGAACGTGAGGACGACATCCTGGCTAAATATCCTTGTCCGTGAATGGTCAAACGGACTGGGGACCGTAACAACAAAGGTAGGAAACCTGTGTTTTCCAAATCCCATACTCTCGACCCTTTTCGTCCGGTCACAACCTAACCTTGCGACCGGTTGCAGATCGCAGTCCAGAAGGAGATCCTACGCAGAAGGATGTCTGAGATGCAGTCCAACCTAGAACAGCAAAGGTTATGTAAATAGCATTAGAAAGTTAGGTTAGCTTAAGATATAAAAATAATAAAAATTAGAAAATCCAAAAAAACCATTAATAAGAAAAATACAATAAGAGAAAGATATATTCTAGATGTAAGTTTGTATTTTAGGAATAATATATCATAATTTTAAGTTTTTAGTAAAGTTCGAATTATTCGCGAATACTTAAATTTTTGTTTAATTAATAATCAAATTAATTCTCACCAAATTACTTTTAAGTTATCACGAATTGCGTAAATTGGTGAACGCAATTGAGATTCGACTTCATTTACATGTTTTTACTTTTAATAGCGAAAGCGCAAAGTTTAGTTTACTTATTGTAAAGCATCTAACACTCAATTTACATTTGTCTAACGAAAAGAAACGCGAATTGAGCTTTTCGAGCGATAACCGAACAGTTAGCGCGACGCGAGTTAGCAGCTGACGGGCGCGAGCGCGGTAAGCTGAAAGATCGAAAGGTCGCGAGTGCATGTTACACGTAATTACATGTACAAACATCGCAAAAACGCGCGTAAACCTATTATCACGAAAACTCAATGTTACCGAGGATAAGCAAAAACGGTAAACTAAGCGCGAGCGGAACAAAACGCTATAAGAGTCTTAAAGACAGCTAGAGGAGTGAAAATTGAATGTAAAAAATGTAAATATATGGATATATCATTTCAGTCATTTTATTTTAGTTTAGTAGCTATGGTCAAAATAAGGTTGTTCATTAACGGAACATCATATAATGCGTATTTTGACAATCACAATTGAGGTCACAATATATAGTAACATCCCGAGATCACGAAACGCGGAAGCGACGCGAGCGCGACGAGACCCGAGCGCACTATGCGGCGATTGGCCGGCGGATCAGCGGTGGGGCGACACGCACGCGATTGGTCGACGACCCGATGGTGGGGCGCGCAGAGTGCCGAAACTATAAAGACTGCAGTCGAACAGCAGGAAGGACTCATTTGGAGATTCGTTTCAGAGCAGTTCACGTCACGCGACGAACTCGATGTACGAACGCGTAATTCTCGAACAAAGGGAATTAACGGTAATACGCGCAATTCGCATCGCAAGTGAAAATCTAACACGCAGTATCGAATACCGAACACGCGATCGCTGACAATTGTGTAACCGTGCGCGAAATAATTATTAACATTGTAAGAATTACAATAATTAATAAAACAAAGTATCTGAGGTGCGCGACGCGTAATATTGTAACGTCCACAATCGTGCAGTGTCTTGTAAAAGAGAAATATAATATTATTTCCTGGAATAAACCTGTGTCAGTGTACTTACCCGCAAATTCGTATCCCTCGAAGTTCCTCGTGACAGAAGTTGACGGTCCAGGTAGATCCCACGGCGAAGTCCTACGATCCCACGACGACCTGAAGCAGAAGAAAATAAAAGCTAATGAATAACTAGTCTAAAGAGAAACTCGAGAAAGTAATATTAATACTTCCCTCGTGTTGCGTCACTCGACGTGTCCATACTCGTCGAGGCGGCCATCTTGGATTCCCTTGTGACGCGCAACGGCCAAGCGGTACTTGCGTCATCTATCCAGTTTTGACGAACAGCAGTGGAGACTCTCATCGGGAAGCAGCATCCTGAAACAACAAAAAAGAGATATCCGTATATCAAACAACCTTGGTATTTATTAAGGACAAAATACCCGGCGACCACACAGAAGGCGAACGTTTCGCAGCCTGTAAGACCGGTAAGTTTCTTTCCGTAGCGATTCAGACCTCTGTCCAGCCACAACCTTGCGCCTGGTTGCAGATAGCAGCCTGCAGACAGATCGCAGCCAGTTAGAAGGACCCGAGCAGCAGGAGTTAGCGGAGCAGCAACAGCCCGGAACTTCCGCACAAATGTAAATAATATTTTTAAACGTGATTAGAATAAAGTATATTATAGACATAACCTCAGTATAAATAAAAAATAAAAAAAAAGAAATAAAATATAAAACCAAATAAAGAAATACATTTATAGTTAAATTAGAATTAAAGTTAAGCGTTAGAAATTAAGTTCTATTCATTTTATAAAATTCGCTCAAACACATAGATTAGTTAATTCAAAAAGCTAAAAGTAGAAGTGAGCGAATTCTACGTATTTACGTTTAAGTTAAGTTAAAACAAGTAAATAGAAACTAATAATTAAGTTTTAGTTATCCTACGAAAATCTTATAGAAGCCAGTAGAGGCTAAAGTTTCATTTTCTTTATTTTAATCTAAGTAAGTCTCAATATGCATTTAATTAAGTAAGATATGCGGAAATTGAGTATAATATATTTTATTTTATTAATTATAACAAATTATAATTTGACGGCAAAAAAACATTATTTAAAATTTTGCTCTAACAAAGTATACGATACTCAATCTACATTCGAGTAACTATAATAAGCTCGAATTGAATGATAAAGCTGTCATCTCAATTAATTCAATTAAAGTTGCTTGGATAAACTTTTTGTTTTCGCGATGCAAATCACGCGACACTCAATTTACGTTTGAATACCAACTAGAATCGAAAGTCGAACGAGAGCGAGCGATTAGCAACGAGATAGCGTACCGCGAATTATCAGCTGTCGTGAATGAAGGGCAAGAAACGCGAAATCTATCCGAACGAAAGTAAGGGAGAGCGAATCCCGTGCCGACAAACGAAAGTTGACCGAAAAACCGAACAACCGACGAGTCTAGCTAAATCTCAAGAGATCGAGCGAAAACGAGAACGGCAAATAGACCAGCGAACGAAGCGAGACGCTACGAGCATCGCGAGACCGATTCAACAAACGCAAATTGAAAAGATTGTACGTATGTAAACGTAAATATAAGTGCTACGTATTATATTAACTGTTATGATGGGAAAATGTACCAGAGCCCGCAATTTGCATGCTATTTGTTAATTGGAATGTCTTAGTTGGGATAATTAACATCAACACACCTAAAACATCGCAAGACGACCGAGCGACGCGCGAGCGGCGAGACCCGACGGCGCAATGCGCTGATAGGCCGGCGAGTGCGCGGTGGGGCGGCGCGAACGTGATTGGCCGGAGACGCGATGGTGTGGCGCGCTCAGCGACCGTACCTATAAAAGACGCAACCGAGAGACATCTCGAGCTTACTACCATCCGATACGTCGGAGAGCTCACATCCCGAGATCTCAAGAGCTCATGTCGCGACAAGTCCGCGATAACAAAGCATTTGGTAACACATACGCGAACCGACAGTTGCGGTGATACGCATAGCGGGCGGCCGCGTTTAACAACTAAAGTCGTCGATAATACGCGAAGCCGATCAATCCGTAAGACTGTAATCGTACGTGCGGGATATTAAGTGTAAACGACGAAATAGTCGTAATAACGAGTGCTCAACAGGATCACATTGTTTAACGAGTCGTAGCATTGAGCGAACCGACTGTGAGATTCCTGTAAAAAGTAATTAAATATTATTTGAGTGGAATTAGTGTACCAATATATACTTACCTGTAACACGCGTATCCAAATAGCTTATCCAGTGTCCTAAGCGATCCCACGAGTGAACGTGATCCCACGGTGACCTGAAATAGAAAAACAACAGTTAGTAATCTTAAAGACGAGATATTGACGAAGAAACGACACTCACCTAGTGTTGAGTCATACAACGTGTCCGTGCATGTCGAGGCGGCCATCTTGGTCCATTGTGACGCGCATCCATCCCAACGGACGTTTCATCACCCAGCCTATGACGACGTGACCAGCGGAGAACAGCATCCATTCCGGATCTGAATTTAAATAAAGGATTATTTTGAAAACCTAACCTAACCTTGGCATTTATTAGGGTTAAAATACCTGGCGACCGCAAAAGAAGGCGAACGTTTCGCAGTCTGCCGACCGGTAAGTCTCTTCCCGTAACATCAAGGACCTCTGTCCGGTCACAATTAAATGAGCGTTATTAGTATGTCATTGCATAGCCTGTGCGGTATTGAAGCTTGGCGAAAGTGAACGTAGCCGTAGAAGCGCGATATTAGTCCAAATAGTCTGGCGACCGTGACAGCCAGCTTTTTCAAAAAAAGTTGGACAAAAAATACGTTCTTGCAAAAATAAAAACGGTCATAAATAAAATCATACTTCCGAAGTAACAAAATAGGGCAAAATATAACCGCCACACGTGGTGGCGGAGCTAGAGAGGGAGGAGCAAAAGTGGGAGGTAATGGAGAAGAAAAGAAGGTTAAAGGGCAGAAAAGAAAGAATTGGAGCGGATTTAACTTGGAGGGAAAGAAAGGTAAGAGGGAAACTGGGAGAGATTGCAAGGATGGAAGAGAGGAAGGGGGAAAGGGCATGGGTAGGAAACGGGAGGATAAGAATAGGGAATAAATGGTGGAGATGGGATGAGGAGGAGGAGGTATTGAAGGATGAGAGAGGGAATATAAGAAGAGAGGAAGCGGGGGAAGAGGGGGACAGAAAGGGTGAGGGGGGAAGTAGGGGGAAGCAAGGAGAGGAAGAGAGAGGGAGGCAGAGGAGGATGGAAGATGGTGTTTTGGAATATAGCGGGAATAGGGAATAAGGATAAGGATTTTTGGAAGGGGCTAGAAGAATGGGAGGTAATAGTGCTAGCAGAAACATGGCTAGAGGAAAAGGATTGGAAGAAAGCCAAAAGGAACTTGCCGAAAGGGTATATATGGGAGGCACAATGGGCGAGTAGAAAGAGTAAGAAAGGAAGAGCGATAGGAGGAATGATGATGGGAGTCAGAAAAGAGATAACAGAGAAGGGAATAAAGATAGAAAAGGAAAGGGAGGGATTTATGGTGGGGAGAATCAAAGTGGAGGGGGAGAGGTGGAAGATAGTGGGGGTATATGCAAGAGAGGGAATGGAAAAAGCGATAAAGGAAATGGAGCAGTGGATGGAGGATAAGGAAGAAGGAGTGCACACAATCATAGGGGGGGACTTTAATGCGAGGACAGGAAGAGAAGGGGGAAGAGTGAGAGGAGAGGAGAGGACAGAAGAGGAGGAAGAGGGGGAAGGTAAGAGAAGATCAAAAGATAGGGTGATGAATGCAGAGGAAGGAAATTGTGTGAGTTTATAGAAGAAAGGGGATGGAGCATCCTAAACGGTAATATAAGAGGGGATGAGGAAGGGGAATGGACATTTACGGGGGAAAGAGGGAATACGGTAATAGACTACGTGATAGGGAATGAAGATAGGAGGGAAAGAGTGAGGAGACTAAGAGTGAAGGACAAGGTAGACTCGGATCATCATCCAATAGAGATAGAAGTGGAAGGGAAGAAGGAGTGAGAGAGAGGGGAAGGCAACAAGGGGGAGTGGGGAGAGGGATGTGGAATGAAGAAGGATGCGAGATATTGAGAGAGAAGGTGGGAGAAATGGGAAGTAGAGAGGATGAAATAGAAAGAGAATGGGAAAGAGTGGAGGGGAAATTAAGGGAGGCGATGAGAGAAACAGAGAGGGAGATGAGGAGAAGGAAAAAGAAAGAGAGGAAGGGATGGTGGGATGAAGAATGTGAGGGGGAGAAATATAAGGTAAGAAAGGAGCTGAGGAAGTGGCGGAGAGAAGGGGGAGAGGGGGAGGAATACAAGAAGAGGAGGATGGAATACAAGAAGTTATGTGAGATGAAGAAGAAGGAGGAGAAGGAGAAATGGGAAAGAAAGGCAGCAGAGGTGAAAAGGGAGGCAGAGGTATGGGAGATAGTGAATAGAGAAAGGAGAAGAAGGGAGGGTATAAGTGAGAAGATTGGGATGGAAGAATGGAGAGGATACTTTATGAAGTTATTGGGAGGGGTAGAGGAGAGAGTGATAAGAGAGGAGGAAGAGGGAAGGGCGGAGGGGGCAGAGGAGGAGGAAGAAGAAGAAGAGATTGGGAAAAATGAGTGGAGGGAGGCAATTAAGAGGCTGAAGGAGGGAAAGGCGGCAGGGATAAATGAGTTTCCGAATGAGTTGTGGAAATATGGAGGAGGGAATTTGGAGGAATGGGCATTAGAATTTGGTAACAGGATATGGAGGGGAGAGGGATGGTCGGAGAGATGGAGAGAGGGAGTAATAGTGCCGATAATAAAGAAAGGAGAAGGGAGGGAGGTGGAGGATTATAGAGGGGTGATGCTGATGCCGACGATATACAAAATATATACGATGGTGTTGGCGGAAAGGATAAGAAAAGAGGTGGAGGAGAAAGGAATAGTGCCGAAGAACCAAACGGGATTTAGAAAGGGAATGGGGACGATAGATAATATATATGTGTTGAATTATGTGATAAACAGGCAATTGGAAAAGAAGGGGGAGAAAATGGCGGTAATGTTCGTGGATTTGAAGGTGGCATTTGATTCGGTGGATAGAGGGAAGTTAGGGGAGGCAATGAGGGAGAGAGGGATAAGGAAAGGGTTATGAAGAAGAGTGGAGGAGATAATGAGGGAGACGAGGTGCAGGGTAAAGGTGGGTGGGGAATTAGGGGAGGAATTTTGGACGGGTAAAGGTGTGAGGCAGGGATGCCCATTGAGCCCACTGTTATTTAATATTCTAATGGCAGATTTGGAGGAGAAAATGGGGAAAGTTAAAAGGGGAGGGATAAAGATAGGAGGAGAGAGGATATACACGTTGGCGTACGCGGATGATATGGTGTTGATGGCGGAAGATGAAGAGGAATTGAGAGGGATGATATAAAGACTGGAGGGATATTTGGAACATAAGAAGTTGGAGCTTAATGCGAAGAAAACGAAGATAATGAGGTTTAGAAGAGGAGGAGGAAAATGGAAGAAAAGAGAATGGAGGTGGAAAGGAGAAAAGATGGAAGAGGTGAAGGAGTTCACATATCTGGGTTATAGGGTGCAGAGGAACGGAAGGCAGGAAGGACAAGTGAAAGAAAGAATAAGAAGGGCGGCAGCAGTCATGGGACAGGTGTGGGGAATAGGGAAGAGAAGATTTGAGAAGGATTAGGGGAGAAGATTATGGTTGTTTGATAGGTTGGTATGGACGGTATTGAGTTATGGGGTGGAGATATGGGGATGGAAGGAGAGAGAGGGAATGGAAAGATTAGAGGAAAGATTCCTAAGATGGATGTTAGGAGTAGAAGGAAGGACGCCGGGGTACATGGTAAGAGAGGAGGTACAGAGGGATAAATTGAGAACGAGAGCGGGGAAAAGGGCGTGGGGGTTTGAAAAAAGGATGGAGGAAGGAAGGGGAGGGGAACTGGCGAGAAGGTGCTGGGAGGAATTGAGAGGAATGGCAAGGGAAGGAAGAGCAGGGTCGAAATGGGAAAGGGAAAGGATGGAGTTCTTCAAGAAAAGAGGGTGGAGGATAGAGGAGGTGGAGGAGAGAAGAGGAGAGGGAGAGGGTTGGTATGGAAGGGTGATAAGGCATGACTTGGAAGAGCAAAGGAGGGAAAGGTGGGAGAGAATAGAAGGATCGGGGTATAATAGATGGTACAAGGAGATAAAAGGGGAAGGAGTGCCGGAGTATTTAAGAAGAGAATGGGAAGAAAATAGATGGAAAAGGGTGGCAAGGTTTAGGTTAGGAAGTGACATAAGGGGAAGCAGATATTGGGAAGAGGAAGAAAGGAAGATATGTAGGATATGTGGGAGGGAGGAGGAATCATGGGAACATGTTTGGGAGAGGTGTAGGGAATGGTGGGAAGGGGGAGAGTTGGCAGGAGGTGGTAAGGGAGATGTTAGGATTGAAAGAGGAAGGGGAATGGTGGATGAGGAAGGTTGAAAAGGAGAGTGAAGGGGTGAGAGAGAGAGAGAGGAAGAGAATGAATGAATGAATGAAGGAAGGGGTGGTAAAGATCGCGAAGGGAAAGTAAGGAGAAAGAAAGAAAGAAAGTACAGGAAACGGAAGTCCTTGCGGAAGGTGTGTGTGTGTGTGGAGGTTGGGCGGATGCTATGGGGAGACGGCCGGGATAACGGGCGACCCAGAGGTGGATGCCCAACATCCTTAGCGGACTAGGTTAAGTTAGGTTAAGTTAGATTAAGTAACAGGATAAATTAGATATAAGGAAATAAGTGTTATGAATTGAGAAAGGAGGAGATGCATAAGTTTGTTATGTTTTTGTTGTTTCCTTGTTTATGTAAAAAGATTGTAACCCTAAGGGGAAGTCAATAAAGCCACTACTACTACTACTACTACTACTACTACTACTACTACTACTACTATAACCGCCACACGGTACCACCTAGTTTTTACAAATAGTCTGGCGACCGTGATAGCCAGCTTTTTCGAAAAGCTGGACAAAAAGATATACATTCCTGTAAATAAAAACACACGCGATTAAAACCTTTAAGTAACTGTCACACGGCACCATAGTTTGGCGACCGTCATAACCAGCTTTTACTAAAGTTGAACAAAAGTGAAATATCCTTGCAAAAATTCACACGAGTAATAAGAATAGAAATATCTCAGTAAATACAAAATTACGCGACAAATATAACCAAAATAAGCGTAGATTAGGATAAGTGAAGTAGACATTCGTGAAAAATCACGAAAAATCGCGATAAACGCTAAAACCTAATAGGCAACAGATATACGCATAAATATTAGTACCGATCGAGATTTTATTTGTAAATCAGAGTTAAATAAAAACGGTTAAAAATGGATAACGACGACAAATCAGATCGCGAATTCACGGGAGTACAACATTCTCCTCCGTCAACTCTTAGATCCGGGAAAATACGCGAACAAGCGGCAAAAAGCGATATGCCTGGGGGAAGTGCGAGCGAAACTGTCGAAATAAACGAACAATCCGATAAAATAAAATCCCTCGAACAGAAGATCGAAACCCTGATCAATGTATTCAAAAACGAAATGGAATCGAGAACTCGATGCGAATCTCTATAGCAAGCGAAGTAACAAGCGTTATCGAAACGAGACCTAACGTCATACCGCGAGATGGAATCAGACTTCCAAGGGGAGGATGGATCAAGAGCCCTCGACGAGGTAAAATTCAACGGAAAAGGGGACGAAATGAATCCAATGAGATTTCTAAAGAAATTCAACTTGATAGCAAATTACGAGGACATAGAGGATAGAGACCTCCTATATTTTTTCGGCAGATGTCTGCGCGAACAAGCAGCAACATGGTTCGAAATTCAAGATTTTTCGCACATCAATGAAGTAAGAGAAAGGTTTATAGACAACTTTTGGGGCGAAAATCAACAAGCAAAATTTCGCGAAAAACTTTACATGGGAAAATATAAGCCGAGCAAGTCGACACGAATGTCAGACTATGCACTCGACTTATCGAGAAGAGCCAAATTCTTAGAACCACCCATTGGAAATGCGGAGATTATCAGATGCATAAAAAGGCATTTCGATAGAGACGTCGCGAGGGAAATAAAAACAGCGACAATCAAGAATATAATGGAATTAACTTCGTTATTAGAAGAAATCCAAGAAGAAAAAGAGGTTTACGCTGAAACACGTGTTATAACCGTAAACACTATGACACAACCACGACCTAAAAACCCACAAAAGAGAACGCAGAATCAGCATTTCGAAAGATATAGCGCGCGCCTCGAAATCAAAAACGCAACCGATTGCATACACGCGTTAAGACATCGCGACACATTCGAGATCGCAAAACGCAGACGATGCAAAACCGATTGCATACATGCGACACATTAACCGAAAAACAAAACCTACTTTCGGGTAATATAAGCGCGCCTGATTAACTCCTCGGGGCCGTATTCCGAACCGAGGACGACAAGTAATTACGTCTAATCTATTGTGAGGACGTGCTGCGATTCGACATACCAAAGAATTGTACACGTGAGTTGGAATAAACTCTTCTCTTGTGACCAAAATGTTCTTTTCACCACCCTCGACACTCGGAGTCCTAACTCCTAAGACGAACGGACCCCTCAAAGTATCCCGTTGTACTCTGAGAGGCACAACACACGAGTGAAAGACAAGACTTCCGAAAAAGCGAGGAGTAACTCGAATAAGAAGCAAGAAACTGACTCGCAAAACACAAAGCCAAAATGGAGCGCGAACACATTTGCTAAGTACCCGAGAAGAGAGCAAAAAGCTCTACCATGGTACGACAATGCAAAGGTAGATCGAAGAACAAAAAATCCTAAACCCGTCGTGGAATTCCAAAGTAGCGAAAGCGATGAAGATCGGGACAACACCATAGCGAAATCCAAGACAGTCGGAAAAGCAAACTCAGCTGGAACGAGAAAAACTGCCAAGGAGACGAAAACGCCCGGTAAAAAGGAATATCCGCAATAGCGAGGAGGAAACAAGAATATTCGTCAGAAGAAAACGACGAACCGGAAGAAATTACAACAAACGGTAATAAGGGAAATTCCGAAAACGAGAGATCCGAAGTAAAACGCGTATCCATAATACGAACAAAAAAGATCCTAAACGATCTAGAAGATGATGAAAACTCAAAGACCGACGAACCAAAAACCGACCCGATAGCAACGATAACAGTCGGCAAGACAAAAATAAAATCGTTAATCGATACGGGCGCGGAAATATCGATCATGGCACGTAACACTCTCAACCGACTCATACAAGCGGAGGAAGCGTTTGACAAAATACCAATTAGAAAATGCAAACTTCGCGGAGCTTTCGGAGAGCAAGAGTTAACAATTGCGTGTAAAATACAAATTCTTATGAAAATAGGAAATAATAAGATTCTCCATGAATTCTACGTAGTCGACAAACTGTCTTACCCGATGGTGACAGGAAATGACGTACTGACTAAATACAAGGCGTTGATAGATTATAGCAATGGAAAATTCAGCGTGAAATTCGAAGACAATGCAATACCGGAAATGAAAATCTTATCTGTAAGTATATCCGATACGGAAGGAAAACTCAGATTACAAAGGATTTTGAAGAAACACGATGAGGCATTTCAAGAAGGAATCGGATGCGTCAAGCATTATAAACACCGAATCGAAATGAACGACGAGAAACCCTTCAAAAGGAAGCCATACCCCGTACCCGAGATACATCGGAAAAAGGTAAAACAGCTCATTAATGAGTGGGAAAAGCAAGGTATTATAAAAAAAGCGGCAATGCAATACATTAATCCGCTCGTAACCGTAGTAAAAAAATCCGGAAATTTACGCATATGTTTAGACGCGCGAGAGATCAATAAAAAAATGATCGGAGACCATGCTCAACCGCCAACGATAGAAGAAATTTTCACCAGAATGGGGAACAGGAAATACTTTTCAACACTCGACATTACTCAAGCTTTCTGGCAGATCCCACTGGAAAAGGACAGCAGAAAGTATGCAGGTTTTATGTTCGACAATCAGTCGTACGTGTTCAGAAGAATGCCTTCTGGACTTAAAACGGCTGGAGCATCGTTTACAAGAGCGATGAATAAAGCATTGCAAGATGACAAGATAGACTTCGTCATCGTATATCTAGACGACATCCTCATAGCTTCAAAAACACTAACGGAGCACTTACACCATATCGACGTGGTGTTAAAAAATTAAAAGATGTTGGATTCAGAATAAACAAAGAAAAATGCGAGTTCCTGAAAAAGGAAATAAAATTTTTGGGCCACACTTTCGACGAAGTGACACCCAATATAAATGACGAAACCAAAAACGCTATTGAATGTTTCCAGAGACCTAAAAACAAAAAGGCTATTCAAGCATTCTTGGGTCTTGTGAACAGGAGATTCGTAAAAAATTTGTCAAGACTCACTAAACCATTGGAAAACTTCTTAAAGAAGGACGTCAAATTTTCTTGGGACGACCAGGAACAAAAAGCGTTCAACGAGGTGAAACAAGCTTTCAGAGACGCACCAACGCTATATCTGATAAAGCCAAAACTAAAATTCGGCATCGATGTGGACGCATCCAAAACAGGATTGGGCGCAAGACTCTATCAATATGAAGAAAACGATAGCGATACAAAGTACACTATCGCATACGCGAGTCGAAGCCTGAAGAACGCCGAGAAAAATTATACCATCACAGAAATAGAATGTCTAGCACTGATATTCGCACTAAAGAAATGGCATGTAATGCTAATGGGACGCAAAGTCAAAGTCAATACCGACCACAGAGCAATATTATTTGTAAGCTCGTGCGCGAACGCAAGTGAACGCATAGCCAGGTAGATATCGTTCATGCAAGAGTTCGACTTGGAGATAAATCATATCCCGGGTAAACAAAACGAAACCGCAGACACTTTGTCCAGACAATTCGCGAGTAATACGAATAAAGCTTCGGTAGAAAACGAATACAACATTTGCCATATTTTTGAACAAGAGAGTACGGAAAATTCTCAAAAATGGATCGAAATAATTAAGATAGCTCAACGAAACAACCGTGAATTACAACAATCGATTGAAAATGACGATCCCGAAATTAAAATATGCGAAGAGTTAATACGCGCGGGAGAAAAGTCAAACGAAAGAATAATAATTCCAAACGAAATCGCATGAGAGTTATTAGACTCTGTACACAAATTTTTAATACATTTTGGAACCGATAAAGTAGTAGATTTCGCAAAAAAATTTTTTAAGATAAAAAACCTAAACCGTATAGCGCGAGACGTGGTAGCATCATGCCCAACGTGTATTGCAACTAAATACTATACGCGACCAATATGCGGACCACAATACTACGAATTACCAAACGACAAAGATATGACAATATCGTTAGATATCTTTGGACCTCTTCCGAGAACTAGGGATAGTAATAGATACGTCATTGTTACGATGGATCAGTTCAGTAAATTCGTCAAATGTTTCCCGGTTACAAACCAAAAAATCGAAACGATAATAGACGCGATAGAGAACAAATATCTCGCGACAATGACTAAACCCGGCACAATCGTGACCGAAAACGGTGGACAATTCCTCACCGACAGATGGTCCTGTTACGCGGAAAGAGCAGGTTTTAACGTAAGGCGAACATCACCTTATAACCCTCAATCTAACCTTGTAGAGCGAGTCATGAGAGAGCTAGGACGCGTTATTAGAGCCTACTTCCATGATAAACACTCTCAGTGGGACAGGATAATACAAAGATTCGAAGATACAATCAACTGTACACAGCACTTTAGTACGGGAGAAACACCGATCGAACTTTATCCACAAATGAGGCCCAATTTACAAATCGATCCTCGAATCAAACCAGAAGAACCAGAGGAAATCGATAGACAAGATCAAATAACCAAGGTCAGACAACACCTCACGAGGAAGGCCAACGACCGAAGAATTCAAGCAGAAAAAAGAGAAACGGCTAAGGAGTACCAAGTCGGAGACAAAATATGGATCAAACTCCACAGGAGATCCGACGCGAGCCGTAGAACAAAAAAAAAATACATCTGGTGTACCAAGGACCTTACAAGATTCAACAAGTAATACGCAGAAATGCGTATTTAATTGAACATCTTGACGGAACGATAATAGGAACCTATAATACACGACAAATTCGTCCACACAGAGATCCGTTATTGAAAAAGCAAGAAATCCGACAAGAAGATAACGAACTACAAGAAGATTCGGAAACCGAAGACCGAGAGGACGCACATTCAATAAACGAGACGGACGAAGATGAAGAAATAAACCACACACAAGAAAGGGGTAACATCAATGTAATATCCGTGATTCCATTGGAAAAGCTCAAACAAAAAAGCAAACCGAAAGAAGAAACGCAGAATTACAAAAGATCACAAAAAAGTAACTCGGCAAACAACCAATCGAGATACCTGTCATCCGAAACCCAAAATTCAAATCAATCTACAAGATACAAGATATCCGAAAAGCAAATACTTGAAATTGAAAATATTACTAATATCAAGAAAATAGAAGGGGGCAACTCGAAAAATATCAAATCGAGATAATTACCTTCTGACAATCAAAATTCAATTAAATTTTCGAACAATAAGTTATCTAAACAGCAAATACCTGAAATTAAACACAATACTAATATCAAGGAATTAGAAGAGGGCATTAATGAAAAAGATGAAATTCCAAAAAGTCACTTACCCAACAGCCAAATTAGTGAACAACGCAAACCTGAAACAAAAATAAACATTAATAATCAAGATTTAGAAGGGGGCATCTACTTACATCGAGACAGCCAAACGGAAGACAACATCATCAGATACTCACAGCAAACCAACGAAGAACCTGAAAAAATAAAAAAGATTAGTAAGATCGTCAAGGAATACCAACCTGAAGACGGAAAACATAATCCATACCAAAAGGGGGATAGCACGCAAGTCAACCTGAAAAAAGAAAAAATTAATAAGAAAAAATTGCCCAATTTACGTGTGAAAACACAAAATATACGTAAATTGAAGCGAAGAAATAACAAAGTCTTAAAAAATAAAATTCACCTACACGAAGAACCCTGTACACTATTCAGAAGCGACGAAAGGCTAACGACAATAAATAATATACCGGGGAAAATAAATATTAAAACCCAAAAATTTACCGATATAGTCGATAGCGAAGTAGCAGACGACAGTGACGTAGCGTTCTCGTCCAGAGAGGAGGCCACCTACATCCAAACGACACGCGAAGATTATAAAGAAGAAACACGCAGCGACAAGTCCACCAGTACGAACCTATACCTATACACCTATACACAGTAGTAGACACATCGTGGCGAGACGCGAAAATGGACCAAGAGCTACGCGAACTCGAAGTTAGAGAAAATGAATTACGCACCGAGATACAAGATCTTTTCAAATCACGTGCCAAGACTTTCCAGAAATTATCCAAAAAACGTAAAAGGATACAAAAACTCGAAGAAACAATCGAGATAATGAGAAATACACCGATTGTGGAAAGTGATAGTGACGGTGTAAAAATGACAACTCTCATGCATAAAGTTCACAATGCAATGGGAAATGCAATTCCAATATCGCATAAATTCGCGTTATATGACAATAACGATGACACGAAAATTGTCATTACAACGACAACAACGATACAGTCAAATAAAAGTGAAGACATTATGCGCCAGAAACCGATTCAAATAACCGAAAACGTAACAGGTCATATGAACCGGAAGTTAATAAACGCAGAATGGGCGACAAAAATGTCAAGATTCGTATTAGAAGGAGAACAACAAGGACGAGAAATCGTGATTTTCGACATAACGAGTTCAAATATACCTCCGAAGGAAAATACACCATCCACTTCCCAAGAACCAGAACAAGCTCAGGATAACGAACACTTTGACCCGAATGCATGTTCAGAAACGGAAGGAAGCAGCGATGGAGACGACAACCACGTGCAAACCGAACTCACACAAATACACACATCCGAAAACACACGAATAACAGACAAAATACAATCAACCAACACACTTATATCTAAAAATTCTCAAATAACAGAGAACACAAATACAGCTTCACGACAAACAGAGAAACCTGTTGTGAAAAGTATCGAAAAAGTTCCTCGAGAATTAAAAGTACTAATACAAGTTGTAAAAAACTTACCAACAAAAACCAAACAAAACAGCAGAAGCAAAAGGAAGCAATCGTACAAAGAAGAATCATCTGATTCTTCCGACGACAAAGCTTGCCGATTCAAGAGCGCCAGCAGACGCAAACATAAGAGTCAAACAACAGCCAAAAAGACTCTCAAAGCCAAATCAACCGATGCAGCGGATCCTTCTCTCAGTCCGAAGGAATCGTCGAGTCTGATCACCAAGGAGACCAGACGCGCCGAAGAAGGGGGAATGCGACCGGTTGCAGATAGCAGCCTGCAGACAGATCGCAGCCAGTTAGAAGAACCCGAGCAGCAGGAGTTAGCGGAGCAGCAACAGCCCGGAACTTCCGCACAAATGTAAATAATATTTTTAAACGTAATTAGAATAAGGTATATTATAGACATAACCTCAGTATAAATAAAAAATAAAAAAAAAGAAATAAAATATAAAACCAAATAAAGAAATACATTTATAGTTAAATTAGAATTAAAGTTAAGCGTTAGAAATTAAGTTCTATTCATTTTATAAAATTCGCTCAAACACATAGATTAGTTAATTCAAAAAGCTAAAAGTAGAAGTGAGCGAATTCTACGTATTTACGTTTAAGTTAAGTTAAAACAAGTAAATAGAAACTAATAATTAAGTTTTAGTTATCCTACGAAAATCTTATAGAAGCCAGTAGAGGCTAAAGTTTCATTTTCTTTATTTTAATCTAAGTAAGTCTCAATATGCATTTAATTAAGTAAGATATGCGGAAATTGAGTATAATATATTTTATTTTATTAATTATAACAAATTATAATTTGACGGCAAAAAAACATTATTTAAAATTTTGCTCTAACAAAGTATACGATACTCAATCTACATTCGAGTAACTATAATAAGCTCGAATTGAATGATAAAGCTGTCATCTCAATTAATTCAATTAAAGTTGCTTGGATAAACTTTTTGTTTTCGCGATGCAAATCACGCGACACTCAATTTACGTTTGAATACCAACTAGAATCGAAAGTCGAACGAGAGCGAGCGATTAGCAACGAGATAGCGTACCGCGAATTATCAGCTGTCGTGAATGAAGGGCAAGAAACGCGAAATCTATCCGAACGAAAGTAAGGGAGAGCGAATCCCGTGCCGACAAACGAAAGTTGACCGAAAAACCGAACAACCGACGAGTCTAGCTAAATCTCAAGAGATCGAGCGAAAACGAGAACGGCAAATAGACCAGCGAACGAAGCGAGACGCTACGAGCATCGCGAGACCGATTCAACAAACGCAAATTGAAAAGATTGTACGTATGTAAACGTAAATATAAGTGCTACGTATTATATTAACTGTTATGATGGGAAAATGTACCAGAGCCCGCAATTTGCATGCTATTTGTTAATTGGAATGTCTTAGTTGGGATAATTAACATCAACACACCTAAAACATCGCAAGACGACCGAGCGACGCGCGAGCGGCGAGACCCGACGGCGCAATGCGCTGATAGGCCGGCGAGTGCGCGGTGGAGCGGCGCGAACGTGATTGGCCGGAGACGCGATGGTGTGGCGCGCTCAGCGACCGTACCTATAAAAGACGCAACCGAGAGACATCTCGAGCTTACTACCATCCGATACGTCGGAGAGCTCACATCCCGAGATCTCAAGAGCTCATGTCGCGACAAGTCCGCGATAACAAAGCATTTGGTAACACATACGCGAACCGACAGTTGCGGTGATACGCATAGCGGGCGGCCGCGTTTAACAACTAAAGTCGTCGATAATACGCGAAGCCGATCAATCCGTAAGACTGTAATCGTACGTGCGGGATATTAAGTGTAAACGACGAAATAGTCGTAATAACGAGTGCTCAACAGGATCACATTGTTTAACGAGTCGTAGCATTGAGCGAACCGACTGTGAGATTCCTGTAAAAAGTAATTAAATATTATTTGAGTGGAATTAGTGTACCAATATATACTTACCTGTAACACGCGTATCCAAATAGCTTATTCAGTGTCCTAAGCGATCCCACGATTGAGTGAACGTGATCCCACGGTGACCTGAAATAGAAAAACAACAGTTAGTAATCCTAAAGACGAGATATTGACGAAGAAACGACACTCACCTAGTGTTGAGTCATACAACGTGTCCGTGCATGTCGAGGCGGCCATCTTGGTCCATTGTGACGCGCATCCATCCCAACGGACGTTTCATCACCCAGCCTATGACGACGTGACCAGCGGAGAACAGCATCCATTCCGGATTTAAATAAAGGATTATTTTGAAAACCTAACCTAACCTTGGCATTTATTAGGGTTAAAATACCTGGCGACCGCAAAAGAAGGCGAACGTTTCGCAGCCTGCCGACCGGTAAGTCTCTTCCCGTAACGTCAAGAACCTCTGTCCGGTCACAACCTAACCTAACCTAACTTTTTGTTTTCCGTAACAAATATTAAAAATATGAATTGACTCATGAACCACTCGCGAACATCTATATAAAAACCACGTTGCGTTGCAGGCTCTTTAGAAACTCGTAGTTTTATAAATAACAAAACATTGCAATTCATAGATAAAATAAAGGCAACTCACCAATAGACTAACCGCTCAGGGTTTCAGCCAGTTCCTTATATGAAGCACTTGGAGGCACTTAGAAGTAGCATTATTGTGTGGTCATTGTTGGCCATTGCGTATTGCGTTTCGGCTTCTGGCTATAGCAGCCAACAATGGCCACACTGCCACATGGATGCAAAATAAACTAGATCTTGATCCCACGTGTCATGCGCGATAACGCGATGATCAATTGTCCGCATGGTCTACTTGCGTCACTTTTGCGACCGCGCATGTGTGAGAAATCATATATATGTATAGGGTGTATTCGGAAATCATATTCTTAGGGCCAGTTTCACCAACGTCGGTTAACTTGATTCTCCGATTAAACTATATCTTTGTCTCTTTCAGATACGTTCATTAGAAAGAGACAAAGATATAATTTAATAGGAGAATCAAATTAACCGACGTTGGTGAAACTGGCCCTTAGGACCACCGCACAAGCTTTTTTGTAATGCGTTAGGGCCACTGTACAAACTTGTGTAACGCATTACATTATGTTGAGTATTGAGTACAATTAGGCCCTACGCACAATAGAGAAAATATTAAGAATAAATATTAAATATTAAGATTTTAAAATAATAAAATCGTATAAACACTGATATAAAAATACAAATTCGGATATAAAGGACTAGTAAGGGTTAATAAACTAATAAGAACCCTTTATACCCAAATTTTTTTTATATAAGTTTTTTCGATTTTATTATTTTAAAATCTTAATATTTAATATTTATTCCTAATATTTTTTTATTGTGCGCAGGGCCTTACACAGCACCTTTAATCGAATTTAATAACATCCGTAGTTGTAAAATTGGCCACTCTACTCTTTAGCCTTTCTACTCTTTAGGGAAATATTACTATGTACTTTAATGTATATCCAAATTATGCATATACATGGTATATACTTTATTGTACATCGAAAATTACGTACACATATGTATATGCATGGTATGTACTTTAATGTATATCCAAATTATGCATATACATGGTATTATACTTTAATGTACATCGAAAATTACGTACACATATATATATGCATGGTATGTACTTTAATGTATATCCAAATTGTGTACATACCATGGACGTAAGAATACCTGGACGGAACGCAATACTGCGGGGGTGAAGCACAAAGGGTGAAGGGAATGAAATGTCTATTGCACGGATATGAGGCATCTAAGATGGCGGCGGCGGATAATTTCACGGAATGTTATCGTTGGGAATGTGTATAATGTTTCAACACAGATGTCTATACAAATATGTGTGTCTCGATTAACGTCGTGCGACGTGAAAATAGACGCTAAATCTGAGGCATCTAAAATGGACACAACCGTAGACCTCTCACCCCTCAGGAACTACTCCCCGCGTCTAAAAGGGTACTTTACGTTCCGTCCAGGTATTCTTACGTCCATGGTACATACACTGCATGTTCTTTCATGTATATTCAAAATTACGTACACATATGTATATGCATAGTATGTACTTTAATGTATATCCAAATTGTGTATATACACTGTATGTTCTTTCATGTATATTCAAAATTATGTACACATATGTATATGCATGATGTGTATTTTAAGGTATATCCAAATTATGCATATACGTAGTATATACATAGTATGTACCTTAATGTATTGCCACAATTATGTACACATATGTATATACATACCATATACTTTTATGTATATTCAAATTACTAATTATGTATGGATTTATGTATGGACTTAATTCTTCCTACACAAAGAAGTTACATGTGGGATTACAAGCGACGAGCGAGGGCTGTTTCATTCGGATTGTTAAATTAACGGGAAATTATGCCGATGGAATTTGCTTCGATTTCGATACATGGAGTCAGTTTCAAGCCAATATGGAGGAGATGAAAGTATACTTGTGTGAAAATCAAAAGTAAGACCAAGTGCCATCGCTATCGGCAATATTTGTATCAACTTCACCAGTGCTTATGGAGCGAGAGCTATACTGGTAACGTACAAGGAAAACGAGGGACATTCTACGAAGAATGGCGAGATTGAAGAAGAAGAGCCGCAACCTGCGACGAAGAAACGAAAAACGTACAGCGTAGCAATCGTGATGCAGAAAGCTACTTTTCTCGGACTGGAAAAAATTCTAAAATGCGTAGATGCGCATTTAACGCAGTTAGTTTCTATAGTTGACGCTGTTAATGAAACTGCGAGATATTTAATCAACGAAATAGAATTGAAACTTCCTTCGTTTTTTATAGATCGGGAAATTATATAAAACTTACCGTCAAAGGTAATTATCAGGAAATTGAACAAAATGTACAATTGCAAATAAATAACTTGACGTTTTTAGATGTATACTTTAACATTGTATTTGTAGAATTACTTTGTCTTCGATTTAATGAAATTGTCCGTATAATTCTGTTAAAACGTACAAATTAATTTTATAAAACAAAAATTATTATCAATAATAAATAAAATTTTTCTTACTTTAATCAAAACATTTACTTTTACCCACTCTGTACTCTCACTACTCCTGTACTTACTGCAAATGTAGAACATTACATCGTAGATTATAGTTTGACTCTCAAACTTATCATTTCCGGTTACAAAGCAAACGAGAGCACCGCGTATATAAGCTCATCAGCAGCGGTGCTCCGGAAAAACGCTGGTGCGAGCACACCTCAGCGGAAACGCTTACTCGCATCGCATCCGCGGCAACGAATCGGCTGAACGAGCCGCGGTGCTCTTCGCTCGTACGCGTGTAGGAGCATGCGACCGCCGCGGATGGGCCCCCGAAACGCGGGAATAAGCTTATAACTAAGTTGAACCAACACTTTAATATTTTTAAAACAGTTATGCGTCACGCGTGTATATTTTTACACACTCACATACACACGCGCGCGCACATACATATACACTTTCACGTAATTGTTACTAAGTTGTATACGTTAACTTTTTCATTTATGAAGTCGTGAGTAGTACCTAAATTAATCATTTCGTGAAATGGACGTACGGTGGAAACATCCGTGGACGTCGATCGTCTGCGGACCTACAGCCTTTGGAAAAACGATTTTCGTGAAAACTTTTCTTAGGTATTTATCCGACATGGCCGATGTTCGATTCGAAAGAATTTTATTTTATTACGCCGACTGGCAAGATGCGTATCAGCGACTACAACGCGAAACGAGTGAAAGTAAAGAAGAAGAAAAAAACGGAACACGTAAGAACGAATACGGTAATACTTTACTAAAAACGAAGAAAAATATAATTGAATTTCACGAGGGGTTACCGCGTCCGGAAGATTATTCCAATGATCCACTGACTCCAAAATTGGTAATAATCGACGATCTTATGAGAGAATCATCATGCGATGCTATCGTAGATCTGTTTACCAAAGGAAGTCATCATAAGAATCTCAGTGTTATACTTATTTCGCAAAATCTCTTTCATCAGGGACGCGGACAACGTGACATATCTCTCAACGCGAATTACATTGTAGTTTTTAAAAATCTGCGTGATCGTGCTCAAATTCGTCACCTCTCGCGTCAAGTATATCCCGACGATCCGAAATTTCTGGAACAAGCATACTACGATGCTACCTCGCGACCCCACGGATATTTATTGCTCGATCTGAAACAATCGATTCCAGACGAATATCGATTTCGCACGTGCATCTTTCCCGATGATAAGTTTATACCTACATCCCGCGTAGAACGAGAAGTAGAGGTGGGGGGATATAAAGGCGGTAATTGCACACTCAACTTGTCAGTCGCGCAATTTTGTCATAATGGTAACACGAAAAGAAAGAATATCAATGAGATGTCGATGACGTCAAAGAATCCTTCCGACAGCGCAATAAAGATCGCAAGACGTTCCATCGAGAGAAACGCTTGTCTTTTAAAAACTTTGTGTTACTTGAATAAAAATCAAAGAGCATCATTTTTACATACCGCCGACAATAATCTCATTAAGTGTATTCAAGAGTGCGTTTTTAACACGCTCAAGAGTAACGTACCGCTCGGGAGTAAAGAAAAGAAACGTTTGACAAAACATAAAGCAATCCTACGTCGTGTCGCCGTAAAACACGGTAATTTAAAGACTAAAAGAAAGCTATTGATACAACGGGGTGGATTCTTGCCGTATCTAATCGGTCCTATACTCGGTGCTATATTATCGTGGATTATCGGTGAGTGATAAAAAAGAAAAATACACCTTCATATATTTTTTCTCCGGAAGAAAGTAATAATTATAAAGGAAAATAAAAGAGAGAGGAATAACTTGTACGATCATACCGAATAATGGAAAAGGTTTTGATTTCTACGGAAAATCTCGAAAGAATGCAACAAATGCATCATCGTCAACAACCGGAAATATCATCTATTGCTTCGAAAGATAAAAATATAGAGATATCAGATGGGAATAATGTTAATGATAACTCCGTACGGATACCTGGAACTCCTTTATCGCGTCTCGACACGGAGATGTGGCGTATTCTCAATCACGCGACTCCTACCGACGAAAACGAAAGATGGAAATTGTATAAGGAAGTACTTCAGCGTTATCTTCACTTTGTTCGGGTAGCGAAAAGACGCTTACGCAATGACTCGCGCGAGGATACACGTGGTAACGTCGACGACGCAAGTAATGTTGGCAGCAACGGAGGCGAATGTGATCAGAATAAAGATATCGATTTGTCCGGTGATGACGACCTTATGGAAATACAAACTCATAGAAATACTTCAATCAGCAGAGATGGTACCGTTAGCGAGAGTAGTTTCGGGAAAAAACGCGCTCAATCTGCGGAAAAGATCAAAGAAATACTCAGCAATGTGCCGCAAACTTATCGTTTTATAGCAAACGCGTTATTAAAATTTTTGCTAAATATTCAGTCATCGAAGATTAGCTGGAATAGACGCGGACTCGTGACCAGTGTTGTGTAAGGTACTTTATTTTCAGTATCTAGGTACAGGTACAGGTACTCTGGAAAAAATGTACCGAGGTATAGGTACAGGTATTAGAGAAACAAAATACCTAGGTACAGGTATCTTGAGTGTACCTTAAATATACTTAGGTACAGGTACTTTCATTTATTAACAAAAAGTTTCAGAATAGATTTATAATTTCATATATCCACACTCCACACAAAATATTTACGTATACGTATTTTATATGTACATACAGAAATATTCTATGCAAGTTTAACATGTTGGATGGGAGATGGGATAATAAAATAAAGTAACACTTATAAAGTTTTATTACACTATTAGTTTTATTTTATTCAAATAATTAACATTTATGCATCATGTATTATGTTTCAAAAATATTAAACATTCGAAATTTTTATCGGATAAATTATTTCGTCACGGCGTTAAAATTTGTTGTCCTGCACTAAATGCACGTTCAACAGGCGCGGAGCTCGGTAAAAGTGTATTATATTTTATATAAATTTTTTTTATAATTGGATATTTATCCAAAGTATTCAAGTCTTTTGATTTATCAGATAAATATGTTAAGCACTGTACTTTTACGTCCAGTGGTTTGATAGCACCTGAGGTAATTGTATCAATATTATCTATATTTACATTTTTATTGTGTAGAAAAGACAAGAAAGTGTCCTCCTCTGATTCTGATGAAGACTTTTCCACATTATTTACGTCTTTACAAAGAACAGAGTGTACTTCTTTTAATAATACATTTTCACACAATTCTTTTGAGTTTGGATAATCGGACATTGTAAGCCATTTTAATTTAAATTTTGGGATGGTAACAGTTGCTAGTATATAATATTGACTGTTCGTATTCATCAAATCAATTATATTTTCAAACCTTTTGTCCAGAGCTGTCAATAAAGTGTCGCGTAAAATTTTACAAAAATGTAAATGTTCTAATTTTTGTAATTGGTGTTTCATTTGGAGGAGAACAGGTAACACATGACCAAAACAAAAATGCTTATCACCTTGCAGAAAGTCAAGCGCAGAAGCAATAGGTTCCATGACCTTTATATATTCTTCCATAAAAGAGAATTGACAATTTGTAAACTTGGGTTTTTCTAGTTTTCCACAAACATCTTCTAATTTATCTTTTACATTTAATAAAGCTTTAATGCTATCATAATAACTGTTCCATCTCGTTTTGCAAGGTATTTTTAAGCGACATTTACAAATGTCGTAAAATATATCGGCTGCTTTTGTCGACCGACTAACTAAATTCCAAATATCGGCTGCCTTTCGAAAAGTTGACGTATATATTCTACAATACGATTGATCATTTTGAGCTTTTAATGAATCATGAGATGCAAGTAAATTTAATGTATGAGCAATACACCGAAATTGTTTAGGAAGATCGACTTCAGATTCAGATTCATCACTTAGATCGCTTTCAAAATTGATTGTCAAGATATCTGCTTCAGGATCGTCTAATTCATCCAGCAGTGATATCGATTGTTCTGTTTGAAATACTTTAAAAGCTTTTGCGAAATTAGCTGCATTGTCAGTTATGGTACCAACAACTTTTGATCTCAAATTAAATTCTTTGTGTATTTCATACAGAGCATTCGCAATCACAAAATGAGTATGCGCAAACATAATTCGCTTATAAGCTAACATGTATGATTTTCTTTGATAATTCTCATCGATAAAATGACAGGTAACACCCATGTAGGATTTATTATTGGCGCTCCAAATATCTGCTATAGTACAAGCCCAAGGTTGTTTTTCGAAAACTGCTATCATGTCAGATTTTATAGACATCATCTTGTCCAACAAATAATTTTGGAAGGTATGTCTTGACATTGGTTTTATACCGGATAATCCTTCAATTAATTCTATAAAATATGAGTTTTCTACCAAAGATATGGGTTGCATCTTTTTCACAATAAATTGTTCAATTAGTTTGTTCGCCTGAAAATCAATAATATTAGTGGTCCATAAAAGTCGAAAATTCTAATTATACGTGTGGACTATATGAATTAGAATTTTAATTTTATATTTCATTATACAGACTATATATATATATATATATTTATCTATATAAATTATAAATACATATAAATAGTAAGAAAACCTTTTCTTTTCTTTTATTTTTTTCTTCATTTTTTATATTTGCAGTCCATAGAGATTTTTGCTTTTTCTTGTTACTATCTGGTTGTGAATTACTTTCGCTCAAGAATTTGTCTTTTATTTGTTTTATTGATTTTTGGATAGATGGATGTAGTCGCTGTAAATATATAAATTAATAATTATTAGAAGTATTTGAATAAATAATAGTTGATGGCCAAAGAATAGTTGTCAAGAGATAAAGAGAAAAAGGCTTTCACATAACCTCAAATAACATATAAAAATACTCATTCTTAAATGTTTGTAAAGATTTCCAGTGCTGTTTAAGGGCGTTGAAAGTGTTTTTGTGCGAATGCATTGTGTGGATTCCACGATTAACGAAGTTTCTTTGACTTCCTTAATTTTAAAATAATGAGACAAGTAAGTTGGTAAACGACCAATTATATTCACAGTTGAATCAGCGTCGATATTATTGTTATTACCTAAAAGCATTTTATTTGATACAGATGGGTCATCTGTATCGATTGTATCATGATTAGACATGTTGCACGTTACACTTTATATTTTATTCTCAACAAATAATCAACGTGTTTACGTCAAGCAACTAGTTATTTTGTTCACTTATCTGTTTATCAAGTGTGCGTCACTGGTTAGGTTAGATTAGGTTAGTGATGTGCGATTCTGAATCGATCTTCATGAAAATCGATTTTCTCGACGAGAAAAATCGATTTTTTGTATCGATTCCATAGTATACGATTTTCGAGAGAATCGATTTTTTTAAAGCTAGAATCGATTCTTTTTTGTGCTGTTTCTGACATTATACTGATATCGGTGAGTACTACGTTTTAAATAAATAATGAAGTTTGAATTGCCATGCCGTTAGCACAGTATATACAGTAGCGGTGAGTAGCTCAACTCTCTGTCGGCACCTTTGATGTTAGCGTGGACGAAAATTAACTGCACATGCGTGAGCGAGGTATGTAACCAATCATGGCATGCTCTTCTGTCTCACTTACTCTTCTTTATTATAACTTTCTCTCTCTTTATCTTATTATATACACTATATATATATATATATATATATATATATATATATATAAATGAATAAGTACAGTATATGTTTCAAGTATAGTATATGTCAGTTGCTTTACCCGATACCCGATATAGTGTATGTACAATAAGATAAAAACTACCGTGATTGGTTACGTACCTCGCTCGCGCATGTGCAGTTCATTTTCGTCCACGCAGAAATTGCCAGAGTTGCGCTACTGTATATACTGAGCGCGTCACGCGTCACTGAGCGCGTCACGCGTCACACACTTCACACTTTCCGTTTTCCGTAAGACGTAATATTAATATAGCAGATCGTCGTAGACTGATGGATTTTCGTTAATGATATGTACATCAAGTTTTATTCGTTATTTGTCATCGTTGTTCTGACATTCTACTGATACTGATGTCGGTGAGTATTAAGTTTTAAATAGTGGGTACTAAGTTTTAAATAGATAATAAAGTTTGAATGCATGCCGTTAACCTCAAATTTACTATCCTTAACATAGCGCTTTACCCTATTTTTTGTATTAATATAGCAGATTGTTGTGAGCTGATAGGTTCTAGCTAATGATATGTTGTGTGTGCATGTGTACGGAACTCTGAATTTTATTTCCAGAAGGAATTTTGATTAACTTTCAGTGGATTCTCTGGGCTTTCATTGGTTTGTTTCTGACCAGAGTAAGCAGTAAGCAAAGAAACATGTCTATTTCAAGTAATGTCAAATAGCATGACTTACTCAACATTACTCAAATAATTTTTTTTACATATAAAAAAAAATACTCAACATAATACTCAACATTGCTTAGCTTAGTGCACTAATCTGCATGAGAAATTATCTTTCAAAGTAACGTTCTTTTTATTGTTTTAAATATGATTGTTTTTGCACTTTGTAGTGTCTGTACTTAAGTCAAAGAAGAGTTCTACGTGGAAATTTGTTATAAGTGGTGATGGCAGTGCTAAATGCAAAATTTGTCATGTTAACGTTAAAACAAGCGGCAACACGACGAATTTGATGAATCACCTTAAACGAAATCATGTCGAAGTCATCGAAACAGAGCCTGTCAATCAAGAAAATGCATCTGAACTCAGAATCTAATGTATGATATGACTCATTCTGTTATATATTTTTATAAACAGTTAATTATTTGAAAACTGAAAGTAGTGAAAATACTAATTGGTTTTTTAAATATATATATTCTCTTTCATATTCTCTATATTCTAATACAGACCGGACAAAGTGATGCTGATAATCCTAACAGGGTACAAACTAAAGAGGTAGAATATAGTGAGATTACCGCACTACTGTCAGATTCGTCAAATGTCCCAACCACATTCAGGCCTGCATCTAGATCTGATGAGTAGTGATACTAGACGGGTTCTAACCCATGTGGCAATGAGGGGGGGGGGGCGAGGGGAACCCATGGCGCGGGGGAATGACGTCACGTGGGGAGGGGGAAGCGTCTGCGATTTAGGTGACGGGTCCGCGAGGGGTCCGCGGGGAGGGGAGGCGTCCGCGAGGGGTCCGCGGGAGGGGGAAGCGTCCGCGATTTAGGTGACGGGTCCGCGAGGGGTCCGCGGGGAGGGGGAGGCGTCCGCGAAAGACCGCATGAAGCTTTGTAGGTGAGGGGTCCGCGGGGAGAGAGGAACGCGAAGGAGAGCGCGAGGCGAACGTGAGAGAGAGATGTCGCGAGAGAGACGTTCGCGAAAGAGAGATAGCGGTAGCCAGATGATGCGGCGATGGAGAGCGCGAGGTGTTGCAGCGAGGCGTATATGCAAGAGCGAGAGAGATAGCGCGAGATGACGAGAGGTAGCGAGATGACGCGAAGGAGAGCGCGAGAGCTGATACAGCGAAGGAGAGCGCGAGGCGCACGCGAGAGAAATGACGCAAGCGAGGCGTATATGCAAGAGCGAGAGAGAGATGTTGCGAGATGATGCGGCGATGGAGAGCGCGAGAGCTGATGCAGCGAAGGAGAGCGCGAGAGGCGGACGCGAGAGAGACTTTTTTTATAATATTTATATTAATTTTAATTAATAAGATTTTAATAGGAGGAAAGGAGAGAGGACCTATTCTAAAATAAACTATATTTTTAATATTTAAAATAATTTTTATTTATAACTGTGTGTGTGTATTTTACAAAATGTGTGTGTGTGTGTAAATTTAAAAAATTTAAAATATATAATATAAAATAAAATGTAATATAAAATATAAATTAATATAAAATCTAAAATATAATGCAATAATATAAAAATATAATATTTACGACAGCAACACATGGTTGAGCAATGCCTGTCTGAACGAGAGTGTCTGGATATATTGAGGCGGCCGAATGTTAGATGCTGCGCGAAGCGGAGGCGACGGCTGGGCGGGGACTCCTGCATAACAGAAATTTGTTATTAATTAATTTAATAATTTATAATTAAAAAGAAATACTTACTAGTTCCAATTTTCCACCACAGGTTCTGGTGGATATGACTCTAGGCCAAACAGTTCCCGAAGAGCATACATGTTCTCCCATAGCCCATTGTTATTGGCATCCATTTCCCGCGCCTCGGCAGTTTCGCACCACATTTCTGCAAACATTTGTCGATGTTCCCACCTCAGCATTCTCACCCACTCTCGTTCAGTTAAACCTTGTTCCACCATGTGTTGCGGCCGTAAATTTTGCACAATGTTATAGATCATCTGAAAAATATGAATATTTAATATATATCTAAACATATTGCAACATTCTGTACAATAGTTTTAAATAAATTGTACAACTTACTATTTCGGGGAGCGTACGGCGCAGAAAACCTCCAGTCATTTTTTTTTTTTTTTTCACTCTTTTTTACTATACTTAACAGCACAAACGCTAAAAACTTTATGACGAACATCGCGGAGACAGACCCGCTCTCGGTAGGAAAAGTAGGAGATAAAATATAATGTTACATAGGATAAAATATAAAGTTACTTTTGATAAAAAGACAAAAGTTAGCATAAAAATTAAAGTCAACGTCTGTTCATAAAACGAATTATAATATGCAAACCACCTTCAAACCACCTTCGAACCTCGATCGAACATCAATCAATCACCTTCGAACCACCTTCGAACCTCGATCGAACATCAATCAACCACTTTCGAACCTCGATCGAACATCAATCAACCTCGATCGAACATCAATCGAACCACGCACATACATCGATCAACCACCTTCGAACCACTTTCGAACCATGTTCGTACCTCGATCGAACATCAATCAACCACATTCAAACCTCAATCGACTACATTTAAAAAATTATAACATAAGAATGCTGTCACATGCTGAAATTAATACGAGCATGTGTGGACATATCCATGATGATTTCGAGTCAACCATGAGGCTTGACGTCTCTCCGATTTTATGAGCACACCCCATGGTACGGGGCATGCGAAAAAATAATGTGAAACAATGAATCCTCTTCTCAGAATCGCCGCTTCCTTCACGATAAATCGTTTATTGAGAATAAATCCTTGCAGATCCACAAACGTCGGTACAACCATTTTGTTGCAAGAATGTTGGACGACTGATGTCGATTGTTAAAAATCTCAATCATTTATATTACATCGGAGGAGGGGATAATTGCTGATTATGTAATTTTACGAACTACGTTGGACAACGGACAATATTCGACAACACGATCATGCAAGATGAGACAATAGGCTGTAGTATTTGCCGGTACATCTTCCTTACATTCAAACTCTATTCTCACGTCCACGGTAGAATTTTTGACAGAATCATTTTGTCGCGAACAATCAATAACTGCGAGAGGACCGCAATGTAGAAATTTCGCGATAGTTAGTACATTCTCAATATCACATCCGTAATAAGATTTGCGAAAACGAGAGTACATATCAAACAAGAGGGCGAATCTATTTTTTTCAAAATCTAAATTTAAATCATCGTAGGGATAAGATTCCGAGTTTAGATAGAGCTTTACGTTGGCTAATTTACAATGATCGAATACAGTAACATCTTTTGTCATAATATTTTTTCTACCAGTCTGCAGTGCAAAGATCACATATCGCGGCTTTTCCAGCTGAGAAGCAGTTTTCACAGTCCATGAATGCTTGGTTGTACTATGTAGCAGAGGAAATTCGTATAGATCCCAAGCGCGAAAACTCATGTTTAAGAATTGCCCGCTTTCCAATGCTCGTAGCAAGGACAGTTTATTAACCTCATTCAATAGTACATACGCCATTGTATCTTGATCAATTCAATAGCAGCTTCAGCAGGTCCATACAGACAATTGTTGTCGTTGCGCGAACGTATCAAAATTAATTCGTGGCGAGCATTAATCACAACACGCTTGTAATCTTCGCAAAATCTCAATAGCATGTTGAGCGGCACGCAAAAGTTGAACATACAAATTTCGTTACATGACCCATTATGTGTCATATCCCATCCAGCATTCTTCAAGATTTTACTTCTCTCGGTTGTTAAAGAAACATAATTTTTCATCGTTGAAGTTATTCCAACGTTTCTGTTGCGATCAATCTCCACACCATTGAGTTCATATCGAATTTCATCAAACATGAACGCAACACAATTATTTGTTAATATCATCGTTTCATTTGCATCTATTTTAGATGTCATCAACTTTCCCTCGACATACAAAAAGCTTTCGCACGGCAACGTGTACAAATCCTGGTGGTGTATAGGTATCCGTATCTCGTCGCTATGTCCAAGCGATGTGTTAGCATATGGATTGTATGTATGTGTCTCAACCTTGACGATACGATCATCAAAGACTGGTTCACCACCAATATTCAAAATATCAATCATCTTTTCGTACGATGAATCCCAATGATTTTAAAAATTCGCGATTCAATCCGCTGAGTTTCTTTTTAGTGTAACGAGATCTCTGATTATTGTCGCTCACTACCGCAGCTGCTCTCGCAAAAGTATTGTCCCTCGTAATGTCCCTCGTAAAATTATTATCTCTCACGTGCTCCGTATCATTTAGCACGAGCATCACACGCTAATTTTGTCGACGCCGTACGTGCAATCTTACAGTAACTTCCTCTCCTCGAAAATCCAACAATCGTCCTTCTTGATCAACAATGCGTATCGTTAGATCAGTAATGCTCCGTACGACGATCGGGAGATAAATGATCTGTGCAGGCGTTTCCGATATCTTATATCCTGGCGGCACGCTCGGTGAAAATTCATGTATCGTGTGTACGCGCTTGTCATTACTGTACGCACCAGTGGTGACGCTACATTCTATACGGATAATATTAACGCTAATAATATTTATAGGTAAATCCGAATCATGCCATTTGTGAGGTTGCAATATACGATTCGACGAGAATCCTAACAACGATCCTATATTGTATGGTTTATTAAAGTTTATTCTATAGATGCATTTGATTTCGCTCTTTAGAGTATTATGATTGGCGCGAAGCGCTATTGCATCTTCATTCTGCTCTTTATTGGAAGGATATTGTGAAATTGCACGTCTCAGATACTCATCTATAGCTTGTATTTCGTATGATCCTTCGGGTATTGTAATTTCCTTGTCATCGTTATCAAAGTAAAATTTATTATTCTTAGAATTTACATTCGGAATCGTATGATAAGTTTCAATATCTGTTAAACCGAGCTCATAATCACCATTCGATAAATCTATAGCTGGCGATAAAAGTAGCTTACAGCGAGAACGCTACTTTTGCCAGTCAACGTTAGTGTTAGCGACATGTTGTCAAACTGAATCGTGATGATGGATTGACAGACTTTATATCAACCGTTTGAAGAAATCGTAAACACAATTGTCCACAATTATTCTGATTATAATTTTGATAGGATGTGTGATTGTATTCTATTTTCGTAACATTTAAATATTGCATCAATTCTTTGGGTGGTCGTAGATTACCAAAACTATCGAAATATATTGATCGATTTCCCCTCTTTACATATGCTACCCAATGAGTACCGGGACCATCAACGTCGTCCAAATTGACGATACCGCTCTCATTTTGTCGCACACCGTTTATCGATAAATTATTGCGCATGAAAACACCTGTAAAGAATGGTATATGCATACGTCTTGCCAGTTGTTCTAATTGTACATTAGTTGTTACACCCACAGGCATTTTTAGTTTTTTTTTGACGTTTTTTTTTTCTTAGTTGAGAATCCCTGTCCACGCTTGTATGGAGCGAGATAAACTCCACGACCTTCCATAGCGCGATTATAACGTTGCATTTCTTCAAGCTGACGTTGCGCAGCCTTGCTATCATTCACAGCCTTTGCGACTCCCGCTGCTCCACCGGCCAACGAACCGAGAACTCCCAACAATGGTAAAATTGGCAAGATACCACCACGCTTCGCCACAGGTAGTATTCGTTTCTTCTTCTTTTTCAAAGATTTTTGCACATTCATCCCCATACCGAATTTTGTCTTTGCTTTCATAGCTGCCCAAACAGTCGTAGCGGCTGCTCTTTCACCAAGAGTTGAATCTCTCGCAGTAATAAGTTTTCGCGCTTTCGCAGCGAGTATATTATCAGCAACGTGTCGTTCTCTGAGGGCGTTGCTTTGAGAATATGCAATGTCGTGCTCGCGACACGCGGCATCCAATGGATTAATACCTCGATCACCTCTAGCCAATCGCTTTTCCAAATGAGTCCCCGGATCGCAAAACTGATAGCCGGGAATATGTAATTCGATCGGAAGCGCGTTTATCGCGCGATTAAAGAGACCACTACCTATTTTCGTTGACATTCGCTGCAATCCTTTATCATCGGCGCTGGACCGTCGATGTGCGTTTGCTGCCACGGTCGATTGTAATGTTTGAAACATCGACGACAGGTCTGAATCTCTGGATCAGCCTTTATGTGTTCCGGAAGCTTGTCCCACACGTAGTGGATGTGATTTTCATATCGCAATAAAAATGCTTTTGGTACAAATTGCAGCTGTTCGGCGCTTAAACCGTGAATATCGGAAGCACTTGTTAGCAGAACAAACATTTTTTCGATACTGAGTGATTCATGGTTTCGCGCAGCTATAAATAGGCTCTCCATGACTCATTCATTCATTCGAGAGAAAACATGCGGTTCGTTCAGCAATCGACGATAATCAAAGTTACAAATTTCGACGATAAAACACGGTTGATGTCGGATAAAGAAATACGCAGACATGGAAACATACTGCCGAATACTATACGCGGAATCATTTGCGGTCCTTCGAATTGTGGTAAAACTAACGCGTTGATTAGTTTGATAGAAAGCCCGCACGGCGTTTGTTTCGAGAACGTGTACGTATACTCGAAATCGCTTCAACAACTGAAATATCAATATTTGGAAAATTTGCTATCACCGATAGAAGAAATTGGTTATTTTACATTCTCTAATAATAGCGATGTCATTCCACCGAGTGAGGCGCTTCCGAATTCCATTTTTATCTTTGATGACGTGGCATGTGACAAGCAAGATATGATAAAAGAGTACTTTGCAATGGAGCGACACTCGAGCGTCGACTGTTTCTATCTTTGTCAAACGTATGCCAAGATACCCAAGCATCTTGTACGTGACAATGCAAACTTATTAATTTTATTTAAACAAGATGGGACAAACTTGAAACATGTGTACAACGATCACGTAAATACAGATATGTCTTACAATAATTTTCGTGCATTTTGTCAGAAATGTTGGCAACATAAATATGGATTCGCAGCGATTGACAAGGACAGTCCGCTGACTAATGGACGATACAGAAAAAGATTTAATGAATTTGCAATACCGCAAAGCACTTAGTCGCTTTCGATGCATTGATCGAGCAACGTCTAAATTGCAACATGATGAATAACGATCGTGTAAAGATTGTGATAGAGATTGCGAAAACGAGCGATTCAATCCGTAAAAAATATCGTTTCTTGAAAACTGGTAAAATGGAGGAGGACGATGCATTGGAGAGGCATTTTAAACCAATCTCTGAAACAGCTTGTTGAAAACACAGTCGGTGTTGAGTCTGGTGAAGAAAAGATTGAACCATTGAGTATGCTCGGAGAGAAAAAAGAGTTTAAAACAAAGCGATCAAATATATCATTGAGCGGTATAACTTCTACTCCAAAACGAATCAAAAGCAGGCGAATGCAACAATTATTGGATGCAACTACTTCTATTCCGATACAAGATGTACAGCCAAGGCAATTATTGCATGATAAGACATCTATCGAGGAAATTTTCGAGACTTCACCTGAATCGCTTGTGACATCAATTCAACATTCATTACAAACATCCGATGGTCAAAATTCATTGCGAAATCACCTGGGTCCACTTGCTCAAAAATATGTGGCAGCTATATTGAGTCAAGATAAAAATTCCAAGATGGATTACGTATACGGTGTTAAATTTATCGACAAAGGAATGACACTCGGTAATAAAAATTTCGATGTGGATAAAAATGATAATATAATTATCGATGGATCAAAATACGTTGGAACAGCAGGTCTTTACGAGTTGGTTTTCAAGAGAATTCCCGACGATGAAATATATACTGCGAATGACTTGCAAAACTACAAAAGTATATTAATAAGAACAAATGCGCACAGACGAAATGTTAATGTGAATCAGCCTGTATTAGGTAACAAGGGATACAAATATAAATATATAATCGCACCATTATTCTCTGATAAAAAATCTGGAAAAGGTATACCGCGTGCTATGATCTTAAACAATAATAAGATTGATTACGTGCATTGGAATGATCCCAACGAGTTGGTAGATCGTCTGCGATTGCTCGAAGCTTCACGTCAAGCCGGCACACACACAACAACGCCCACAGCAATGAAATATTATCGATTATCGAGGAACTTTACGAAGCTGGTATTATTATAAAATAAGTTATACATCCACGATACGAGTCAGTCTGTCAATATTAGTGGTATCGAAATGTCGATTAATAAATTTGGATTATCACTTGGAACGTCGAATAATAATTCATATTATCAATGGGATGGATTACTAAGAAATTACGTGCGCGATAATACTCTGTGTCTAACAACCTCCGGCTATGACGCAAGGTCGCGCAAGATACGACGTGTACCGCAACCGGAAGATGATAATGATGCAGCCAACAAACGATATGTCGAAGCGAGTGTCAAGCTTTTGAGAGATCAACAGAAAGAAATTGAGAAAAAAATAATCAGGCTTGAAAGGAATATGCAGGCGCTATTATTAACGCTGGATAAAATGGTTGTAACGCAGACTACATCAAAAGATACATAAAGAACTGTACGTGAAAATTATATCACATTATTACAAATATGCCTCGATCAAACACCTCTGAAAAGCAGCTACTCGTGGAGGAATTGCACGCTCCAGCGAGAAGAAATTTTCCGCGTAGACGTGTCATAGTACATGGATACGACGACCTGTGGCAAGCTGACGTGGTCGAGATGCGTCCTTATGCAAGAGTCAACAAAGGATACAATTACATACTCACCGTCATCGATGTGTTGAGCAAGTATGCATGGGCCCTGCCGCTCAAGAATAAGAGCGGACGCGAAACAGCTGACGCTATCGCTGAGATAATTCGAGATAGCAAGAGATGTCCGAGAAACATACAAACCGATAGAGGAAAAGAATTTTACAATGCAAATGTGCAGAAACTCGTAAAAAAACACAACACCAATCATTACTCGACGTATTCTGTTATGAAAGCCTCAGTAGTGGAACGATTTAATCGTACTTTAAAGAACAATATGTGGAAAATGTTTACACTTAATGGTAATTACAAGTGGATCGACGCGCTGTCCCGACTCGTTGCAGAGTACAATGCGCGAAAACATCGCACTATCGGTATGAAACCTATCGATGTTACTCCGGAGATTGCCGAAAAACTTTTAAATACGGTATACAGTAACATAAAAATTGCTGCTCCGGCAAGATTCAAAGTAGGCTGTCAGGTACGCGTGAGTAAATTCAAGACCGTCTTCGAAAAAGGTTTTACACCAAATTGGACTACTGAAATATTTAAAATTATCAAAATGCTGAAAACTAATCCTGCGACATATATACTTGAAGATTTGCGCGGAAATTCCGTCGCCGGAGGATTCTACGAGTACGAGTTACATCATGTTGCAAATCCCGATGTATATCTCGTGGAAAAGGTTTTGCGGAAAAAAGGCGATGATGTTTATGTGAAATGGTTGGGACTGGATAAATCTCACAACTCATGGATTCATAAAAATAATTTATTATAAACATTTATTTAAAATATTTGTACACTGTTTATTTTACAATATATTTATCTAATAATTTTATAAATACAAATATACATATAATATACATATTTATACAAAATATATTACAACAAATATTATTTACAAAGGTATTTTATAATGTCCCCATGGCAATGTATCAGTGGTTTCAGGTATGATATACCGCTTGTCATCGTGAGGACTTAGAGCAATTTTCGTCTCGCGAATGGTGTATACTTCATACAATTTCGATCTTATACATGACTGACTACGTGTCATTTCAATCTCTTCATTCAAACACCGCGTGTAATCATCAAACGTTATCGTTCTCGCGACAACGTTACTCTTGACACCTTTTACTTTTTTGGTATCTTTCTTACCATCCACTCGTAATGCATACATTTTTGCTCTAAGTCCTACAAATTCAGTCATTATCGTACCGTTATTTTCATCTTTCATTAGACCTGGCACATTTTTATTCACAAGCGGTATACCGTACGCATTGTCCGCAGTGTAATCGCTCGTATCAAATTTGCTTACGTCGCGCTTTATATTCTCATATACGTCTTCGCATTCGATGTGGTATATTAGGCTGTCTGTGTCGGTGTACATTACCCGACATTTATTTCGATACAGTGGTGACATGTATTCATGATGAAATTCGTATAAACATGTCTTCGAAATTTCGAGTATGCACATATCGACATAGATTGGTTTATATAATTTTACTTCGAGTTTACGTAATTCTATGGCAATTAAATTTTCCGAAAAGATGCTTCTACTGTGAAAATTTGGTTTCGCAATCATTGCCTCTGCACCGTATCTCCCTTCCCATTGTGTGATGAGTTTTACATCAACACGATTACGCACATTTTCCATCGTTTGCCGAATACTGCATTATTCATCAATTTATATAAATTTTTTTCGAAATCATTTTTCGCTTGCATTTTAAATTGTGTATTAAGTTCGATATAATTTCGAAGCCATGGAGATTGTGCGAATTGTAATATGCGATGTATTTTTGTAACTTGAAGACCGTGACGCATACATTGCTGCAGGTTGCGGTAGTGTATCACGTAACGCTTTTTATCATATAATGTCGCGAGCAGCTTATCTTCCCGCTTGCCTGGTGGCTTGTCGCGTGTCGGGCAAAACGGTAGGTCAGTGTGCGCATCGTGAAGACATTGTGGATATTCTAAATCTACTTCAAGGATGTAGCCTGTAGGCGAATCGAGCGCGATAGATGATAAATTGAAACTAGACATGTCATCGACCCATCGAAAATCTGCATATGGCAACGGTTGACACATTGCCCATCCATACAAATTATTTACATCGAAATACATTAGATACGAAGATGGTTTCGATGAATCGTACGACTGCATGTACTTGTTATTAGCGTGTGCATATCTGTTTGAACATTGACTTAGACCGCCGCGTATACCCCGTTCTATAAACATAACCATGTCGATATCGGTAAGCAATTCGAACGTAATATTTGTATGTTTTAACATGGCATCCCACGTATACCCGGGGAGAGTATAGTAATACGCGGGGTCGAGCCCGTAACTCTCGATACATTTATCCCGGAAATTTTCAAAAATGTCAGCTAATAACAAGACGTCAGTTTTTAAATACAGATCGCTATATTCGCCCAGCGTTCGAATGGAGAACCGCACCCATACGTTTTCGGCGTGCGCGTAATCGTTCTCGGATACAGTGTTGCCGGTTAAGGAACTATAAAATAATTCGCGCGGTGGTAGACATGTATCATGTAACCTTTCAAAACAGTCAATGTATTCGTATGGAAAGACACCTTTCCGTGTTAATAATTCGAAATTTTCGGTGGATAAATTTTGAAATTTTGATTTTAAATTTTTGAGTTTATCTTTATTCAAAAAAGATGCCAATTTGTCGAGACTTGTTGTGAGAAATTTATATGAATCGATAAAACGTAATTTAATATTTCTGGATTTGTCTTCTGCAAATTGAACATTTTTTGTAAATGATATATATTTTTCTTTAGTTATTGGAAGTAATTCGATTCCCCCTTCGAACGCTGTAGCTATTTCCTTAATTATGAAATGTGAGTCATAACCGGATAAATTGTGAAATACGATTGGAATACAAAAATTTTTTTATAATTTAGATTACAATTTGAGTGCGCGGGACCTCTGTACCGCCCGGTCAGATGGCAATGATCGCGTACGCGTGTATCGTCATCTTGCATGAATGGTTTCTCACATATATGACAATGCGTTGCACTATGAAATTTTTCCCGCTCGTCTGATGTTAAATTTACCATGGGGACGTTAGTTGCTAAAATATTCTTTACGCGTTGCGCCAAATTTTGTAGTTGTTCGGAAAACCACGAAACGCAATCTACACTACAACGAGAATAATATTCGGATAATGAATCGTCATATGAGCAATGTACATAATATGCTATACTAAATACTTGGTGATGTTGATATAAATTCTTTTCTTCTTCCTTCTTATTTGTCTTTGTCAGCACACATTCGAGGTCTGCGTATACGACAAAAGGAAATCGCTCTTTGCGATTAAAGTTGTTGAACGCGAGCCACTTGTCCTTATCGCTCGGTAATCGGATAGCGCAGTCATTCATCTTTCCGCAGTCTACTGTATGTGACTGCAACTTGTCTTCCGAATGGAAATAGTGTAAGCATCTGTAAAAGATAATAGCAATTATAAACACTTTATAATTATTTTATGATTATTTAATATATAATTTGCAATAAATATACATACCGATCATAGATATATTTTCTACATTTGTCTTTGCTCAGTTGTGAGCTCACGAGCCGGGAGAGATTCTTGATCCATGCGAAATGTCCAATGTTGTTGCTGTCTTCCACGTACAGCAAGTTGACGTGTCTGTCTTTCTTCTGCTCACTGAGACGTATCGAGAGAATGTTCTTTTCTTCGATGCTGTACACATTTATCGAAATGTTGTTTGATAGTTCAAACTTTTTGATTTGATTCACAGTCACTGGAAACTCAATGTCCTGGAGTTTCAACTCCGTCGTATAGTGTGGATATGACGACGTTCTCTCACTATATTTTGCAACTGGATGCAGAGCAGCGACAACTGCCCATGCAAAACATGCATTGTCTTTAGATTGCACATTAACCACTGCTCTCTTCATCATTATTTCTCGCGGCAATTTAATGTGACATCCCGCACGCATTGGATTATACTTGTTTATATTTATATTCAAATTGATTATTCGCGACAATGCCCAACCACTATCACGTTCTTGAAATTCTTCTAGCGATGCTAGTGTGGGCTCGATAACGCGGCGTTTGTACCAATCATGTAAATCGGAGGTGCGAAAGATTTCAAAGTTTTTAGTGTTGACACTTTTATTAGCGCGCTTATTGCCTGACACAAACTCACCATTAAATATAGTGTTCACTTTTACACTAGTGTGTTTTTGCAACACTTTTTGCACGTGTTCGATCACAATGTCTTTGGGATCCTCTAGAAATTGACGAGGTTCGATGTGATTGCTGTTTATCACCGCACCAGTCAAGATGCGGCTCTCGAACGCCGTATCAATCTCTCGCCATATGAGTCCGATGTCTCGCGAACTGCTTCCGGTACCTGCATGTACAAAACGTCTGCGTACCGAATTCTTCAACCCTTCGAGACGTGCGATTTGGGAGACAAGCGATTGTCGAACTCCGATCGGTAATCGTGGACGTTTTATTCGACTTTGTTCTTCCAGTGATTCGATGTATTCGTCACATTGCTGCTCCCACACAATATATTCTTCCACCGAATTCACCCTTGCGGCTTGCTCCAACAAACTTGCTTCCAATTGTGCCATTTTTGAGATGCTCTTGCTGAACCTCTGACAATGATACTAACATAGTATGCCTCTTTACCATCCTTTTTATTTAATCGTAGAGATCATTGGCATTCGAGTATGTTGCACTTTGTGATTTTGTTACGTACGAATGATGTATCGACCTTGAAATTGATACATTTTTACACATTTCGCGAGATTCATCTCAAGATGAGAGCGGCCGTACATTGGCGCTCGAAAATTTTAATTATGTAGCATTTTCTTGTGATTTTGTTACATACGTTTTGAACACCTGGGGATGATATCATAGCAGCCGTATATTGGCGCTTGAAATTGATACATTTTTGTACATTTCGCGAGATTCATCTCAAGATGAGAGCGGTTGTACATTGGCGCTCGAAAATTTTAATTATGTTGCATTTTCTTGTGATTTGTTACATACGTTTTGAACACCTGGGGATGATATCATAGCAGCCGTACATTGACGCTTGAAATTTTGAATATGTTGCATTATTTTACATTTAATATTTCATTGAGGATGATGTCATAGCAGTCGTACATTGGCGCTCGAAAATTTTAATTATGTTGCATTTTCTTGTGATTTTGTTACGTACGTTTTGAACACCTGGGGATGATATCATAGCAGCTGTACATTGACGCTTGAAATTTTGAATATGTTGCATTATTTTACATTTAATATTTCATTGAGAATGATGTCATAGCAGTCGTACATTGACGCTTGAAATTTTGGATATGTTGCATTATTTTACATTTAATATTTCATTGAGGATGATGTCATAGCAGCCGTGCATCGGCGCTTTGATGATTGGTTAAAAATAATTTTGTGTCAGCAATAATCCCCACCCCATTGCTTTGTATCAATAAAAACTTGTAATAATGATTTAGTATTGTATCAATCACTTATGTGAAAGGTTCTTTTAAAAATGTACTCCGCCAGCATGAATTATTACGTTCCAATACAAGAAATGTCTAAGAATACAAGTGACAAGTATGTTTCGATTCTTTTTTTGTCAAAATAAAGATTTTTAAATAATGATTTTTAAATAATTTTTGAAATATTGTTCTAATTATTTTTATAACATTCAGCGTGCGACTCGTATACTTGGGCGAAGATATGCTCTAACCGCAACATCCTATAAATATTTGGAAATAGGAATCAGCGTTGGAGCTGTGTCATATGTGGAATTAGCTCTTGGTGATAATCGAGGCAACCACATAATATTGCCTATTGAAACATGGATATCACTAATGCGGAAACGTGCGGACATTGAACGATTTTTACAATCATCTCAAACTCCATTACGGATTCGAGATCTAACAATAGAAATTGTTAAAATATCGGATTCAAAAATTGTAAAATTAACATTATCCAATAATTTTTTATATATGAAGCCATCGACTCTATTACATTTATTTGAGTTTGAAAAATGTATAGATCATGTGTATTTCTGGCTATGTGAAAATACTCATCTTGTGAATGAAAAATGTAAACAATTTGTAACTATTTTACAACGCAATAATATTACTAATGTATGTGATGCTGTAAAAGCGATACGCGAAAGTGATGCGTACGATAGTGAATCACTCATAGATTGTGAAATATTAACATGTGCTGTAAATGATATTCTTCACGATGTTTGTAACAAATAAAATATTTTTTATTGTTAATCTATGTTTAATTATTTCTTTCTCAATAAGATATAGCTAACAACTATTTCTTCGTTCTCTGGAGATTTAAAAAGTGATGAGCTAGCTGAGACATGATACTCCAGTTAGAACAAGAGAGATGTAGAATTAAAATCAAGAGGGGAGCAACATTATAATATGTGTCCCATCATAAAGTTTCTGATAGTCTTGAATGTAAAATGGGTAGAGAAGTTGTGATGGATAGAGAAGATGTGGTGGATGATGATGATGTGGTGAATGATGATGAGATGATAGTGATTGATGATATATCAGACGTTGATGATATATCAGACGTTGAAATGGGCTCGGACGTTGAAATTGAGCCCGCGAACGATTCCGATTATGATAGTGAGTGCGACGACGTTACTCGCGATACAAGAGTGCACAGCTTGTGCACAGCGGACATCATCGCCATGGATGATAGTACTAGAATGTGTGCGATACATATTTATTATTGTCCATGGGATGGACTCATGTTGTGTACAAGGTGTTTCATTAGATTGCGAGATCTGTATGTGGAGATTGACGTCGTCCGCATTCACAGGACCGGGAGATTTGAACAACTTTTAGGGAGATGGTGCAGCGAGTGCAATAGCCCGCTGGACCAAATGTTCACACGGAATATGTGTCCAGTGTGCAATACATGTAAGTATTTCTTTTCAATTATAAATTATTAAAATAATAAAATGATTAATAAAATAAATAATAATATATTTAATAAAAAATTTTCTGTTATGCAGGAGTCCCCGCCCAGCAGTCGCCGCCGCTTCTCGCAGCATCTCGCATTCGGCCGCTCAACCATTATCCAGCCACTTAAAGTTCATATTTTATATTTTATATTTTATATACTTTTATTTTTGATTATATATTTTATATTACATTTTATTTTATATTATATATTTTAAATTTTTTAAAGTTACACACACACACAAACATTTTGTAAAATACATACATACACACACACAGTTATAAATAAAAATTACACAAACAGTATTATTTATAAGGCAAGAGAGAAGTATAGAGTCGAAGGGTCTGAATAGCTCAGAGGAAGAGCAGTCGCCCGGCAAGCGAAAGGTCTCGGGTTCGATTCCCGATTCAGCGACTTTCGGATCTATATTTTTCTCGCCTACAATTCTTTAGGGGGGTCAGAGGGGAACATAGGAATAAAAATCTCGAATTTGAGATTCATTCCTAATTAAAAAGTCTTGGCAAAGTACCAAGCAAATGTAGTGCCTCGTGCACAATTATTTGTCATAGCGAAAAAAATTAAAAATTTCGCTATCTCACGCATAAACATCCGCGATCGGCTCTTAATTAGCCCGCTTAATTCCAAAATAAAAATTATTTTAAATATTAAAAATATAGTTTATTTTAAAATAGGTCCTCTCTCCTTTCCTCCTATTAAAATCTTATTAATTAAAATTACTATAAATATTATAAAAAAAGTCTCTCTCGCGTCCGCCTCTCGCGCTCTCCTTCGCTGCATCAGCTCTCGCGCTCTCCATCGCCGCATCATCTCACAACATCTCTCTCTCGCTCTTGCATATACGCCTCGCTTGCGTCATCTCTCTCGCGTGCGCCTCGCGCTCTCCTTCGCTGCATCAGCTCTCGCGCTCTCCTTCGCGTCATCTCGCTACCTCTCGTCATCTCGCGCTATCTCTCTCGCTCTTGCATATACGCCTCGCTGCAACACCTCGCGCTCTCCATCGCCGCATCATCTGGCTACCGCTATCTCTCTTTCGCGAACGTCTCTCTCGCGACCTCTCTCTCTCGGTGAGTAGTCGTAAACAGACGTGTTTTATTTCGCTCCGCGGCTATTACCGATTTTTCTGCTGTTTCGTGCCCTCCGGAGCCTTTTTCTTTCTTATAGGACAGTGTGTCAAGGGCTCTTTTACTTGATTTTCGATACTTGTCTCACCCCTGCTTTGGTCAGTCTCGGCTGCTTGCGAATTTCCGGACTTGTGGAAGGATTATCGACTCGCTCCTTGTACATCTTGTAATCGATCGAGGCATTGTTTACTGGGAATCAAAATAAGGTCGTTTGAGATGGATTCTGGCGTGGGCGCCGGCGGGCATGCCGACAGTGGCGTAGGAGGAAAGGGGCTTTCAAGGCAGTCATCCGCCGCATCTATGAACTTATCAGGTATGTCAGAGAGAAATTTGGATGTGATAAATGCCTCTAGAGTAAATGCGCTTAGGGCAATGATAAATAGGCATAGCGATAGTGTGTCCAAGATTTTGCTTGGCGGAAAGGAGACGCTGGAGAGGCGTGCGACTATCGAGACCGCGTTTCGGGCGTGTAGAGATGCTTTTACGGAGGTATCGGTGGTTCTTATAAACCTTTTAGATGAAAAGTCGGCATGTACGGAACTGTCGGCGGGAAACATGAAAAGGATGGTGGAGGAGGCGTTGGATGTTTTCGTAAATCGCGACGAAACTTCGGGGGGCGGGGGCGTCTGCAGAGCGGGAGCGTTGCATGGTGGCGCGTCGGTGGCTGGCTCTTCAGGATCAGAGGTTCGGGTTTCGGGTGGACCCACCATTGAATTGTCGGGCACCTCTAGCTTCCTGGTACTGCCGGAGAAGAGCAGAATGGATGAATTCGGATCTTCCAGTAGAACTAAGGAGACCTTGTACAAGGTCCTCAAACCTGCTGAATGCGGTCTCAGAGTGAAGAGGGTGACATACGCGCGAGACAACGGCGTCAGGATCGAGGCGTTCTCTCCAGACATTGAGAGAATTAGGGCACATCCGGGCCTCACGGGAGCAGGACTCACAGTGTGTGATAATGTGAAATTGAATCCTAGATTGATTGTGCATGGGATTCCTGCAGGAATGTCAGCGGTAGAAATAAGGGATGAGCTCATAGCACAGAATTTGAAGGATGAAGTAGATGGCAATCTTAAGGTCGTTTATTTATTTAAGCCAAAACTAAATAGAAGCACCACGAGTTGCATCCTTGAGGTATCACCTGAAGTGCGGAAGACCTTGCTGAGATATGGGAAGATTTACTTGCGCTTTACTGTCTGCCATTTTGCTGATTACGTGAGGGTCATACAATGCTATAGATGCCTTAAGTTCGGGCACATAGCTAAGGATTGCAATGGGGAGCCTGCGTGTGGTCACTGCGCTGGACTGCATGATATGAAAGATTGTAAGAACAAGGATCAACCCCCTAAATGTTATAACTGCGAGCGTTTGCACGGATCAATTAAAAATCAAAAGCATACGGCCATGGATGCGGCTAAGTGTCCGATTCTTGGCAGGAAAATTAAGGACAGAATTTTAAACATTAATTATGATTGATTCGTCAAATGACCTTGAGGATCTTAATATATGCCATGTAAACTGCCAGTCCCTCGTCGCGCACTTCGATGAGTTTCGGCATTTCTTTAGCAAAGCGGATTTTCACATTATATGCATGTCGGAAACGTGGCTGCGACCGGAGATCTCGGACGATATGGTCAGGTTGCCGGGTTTCTCCCTTTTTAGGTGGGACAGGGTCAGCAGGCATGGCGGCGGAGTGGCATTCAATCTGGCGGACTATCTTCGTGCGTCAATCCTTGACGTCACTGCTATGCCTCTGGCTCCTAGACCGGAGTTCATGATAGCTGAAGTCATTTTCAAGGACTTATCTAAGCTTCTGCTGGCGGTGGTTTACCGGCCGCCGAACACGGGATATCTGAACGAGTTTTTTCATATGTTCTTAGAGCATCAGGTGAACTACAGACACTCGGTCATTCTCGGCGATTTTAATGCCGATATGAATCTGACTACCTTCGATAGTCAACAGTTGACCACTTTCATTTCGTCTTCAAGCCTATATCTGGTTCCGTACCGGCCAACTCATCATCTCAGAAATTCCAGCACGCTGCTTGACCTATGTATTATCGACGATGTAGACAAGCTTAAAGGATATGAACAGCATGAAGTGGCATTTTTGTCAGCGCATGACCTTATATCTGTGAAATACGCGATCAAACTGCAGCGTCGCCGGGGAAGATTGGTTGTCTGCAGGGACTGGAGCAACTTTAATGCAGCTTCCTTTAGTGACGATGTTGGCGGTATTGACTGGACTGATCTGCTGGTTTCCGATGACATGGACGACAAGATCACCGTTTTCAATACAAAATTACTGCAAGTTTTTGACTTACATGTACCTTTGAAGAGACGGTACTTCAGAAGTCTGCCTGCTCCCTGGCTCACGGATGTTATACGCTCGGCGATGCGAGCCAGAGATCGTGCTAGAAGAATTTGGCGCAAACACAGGCGTGAGGCAGACTACAACCGTTTCAAGGTCCTGCGCAACAGTGTACAGAATCTTGTGCGCTCCGCGAAACGTGCTTATTACATCGAGGCTTTCGGCCGCGCCGGCAGCGCCGATGAGGTGTGGAGCAGACTGAGAAATTTGGGACTGATCAAGGCAAGAGGCACCGGAGTTCGTCTATCGCATGGGGTTGACGAGCTGAATGAGTTTTTCAGTCGTAGTGAAGAGCATTCTAATGATGGAGGAACGCTTGAAGATATACTTGAAGGGACCTATAACGACGAAAGTTTCCATTGGAGCTATGTAACACCATTGATGGTTGGGAAAATGATTGTCAGAACCAAATCTAATGCGGAGGGACTGGACGGCATTTCCATGAAACTTTTGAAGCTCACAATGAATTGTCTAATGCCGATCTTGGAGCACCTATTCAACTTCTCTCTCATGACTGGAGCCTACCCTGCGCAGTGGAAGTCAGCTCTCATCTGTCCGATGCCGAAAACTAAGCATCCTACTTCGGTACTACATTATCGCCCGATTTCGATTCTTCCGGCGCTGTCGAAGGCTCTTGAGCGGATTGCCAGCGAGCAGATACGCCAGTATTTGGAGGATTGTGGCTTGTATGATCCTTGTCAGGCCGCCTATCGGGGCGACCACTCAACACAGACATGCATGATACGGATGCTGGATGAGATCAGACAAGCGGGGGACCGAAGAATGGTCACCATCTCAGCATTTTTTGATTTCTCGAAGGCCTTTGATAGGGTAGATCATTTAAGGCTGATCAGGAAGTTAAAGAAATTAAATTTTTCGGATAGTGTTTTGAAGTGGATGCATTCTTATCTTGTGGGACGAAGCCAGGCAGTTAAGGACAATATAGAAGGCACTATCTCATCTCTGTCTCTGGTCGGCTCAGGAGTACCTCAGGGCTCAGTCCTGGGGCCGATATTATTTACGCTCTATCTGTCGGATTTTAGACAGGTTCTAAAGCATTGCAAATACAACTTATATGCCGACGACCTTCAGGTATACATGCATTGTGAGCCCCGAAATTTGGCGCAGACCGTCCGAGAGATCAATAACGATGTTGAAGCCATCCTGGACTGGACCACGGAGAACAATCTCGTCTTAAACGCTGATAAGACTCAGGCCATCATCATGGGTACCCAGAGATACGTTAAGGTTATCGACCTGACCACTATACCCAGTATTAGGGTTGATGGAATCGAGATCGAATACTCAACATCTGTTAAGTATCTCGGAGTAATTATCACCAACACTTTGTCTTGGGAGAGACAAGTTACTGGCATAACAAAGAAGATCCACACGGTTTTATACCAACTAAAACTCTGTCGACAACTCTTCCCAGAAGCCCTCAAGGCTAAATTGGTAATCACACTTATCCATCCTCACATCGACTACTGCTGTGCAGCATTCACGGATATGACAGCTGAACAGAACTTGAGAATTCATAGAGCTCTAAATTCGTGCATAAGGTTCATTTTCAATGCAAAAAGGGATGAACATATAACACCATACTACCAAAGGCTCCGCTGGCTTAAGGTCGATATGCGCAGACACTATCTGGTTGGATGTCTACTATTTGGTATCTTGAAGAAAAAGAAACCGTGTCTTCTCTATTCAAATTTTGAGCGTAGGGTTCTGACATCGGATAGGGCTACCAGAGCACCGAGTGACACGCTAGTTCTACCGCACTGTAGAACTGAGCTGTTCAAACGATCGTTCCGGCTCACGTCAATCAGGTTATGGAATGAGCTTCCTCCTAGTATTCGTAATGTGGACACACTATCGGAATTTAGGCGTGGTTTCTATGCACGCTTGTTGGGGGGTCTGTGATTAGTTGAAGGGGATATACATGCCGAGGCTTTCTTTTTCTCTCTGACATACCTATACTATTCTGTCACTTCTCTACCGGCTGTATATATGTAAATATTTCTATTCGTTTCTTATAATCAATTACTGCTTGCGCGGGCGCTCGCGGACGCGTCATTTCTATACTCTCACTTACTCATACTCAAACACACACACACATATATCACCTCATGTACATACACTTACATGCGTAATACATACATGTTAACATGCTTCAATGCATTCACATATAAGAAATTGTCACACGACTAATCGGCGAGAATTTAAATTTATGTATTGTTTTTATGCGCTTGAGGGGATTTATCCCAGAGCGCTCAATAAATATAGCTTTCTCTCTCTCTCTCTCTCTCTCTCTCACGTTCGCCTCGCGCTCTCCTTCGCGTTCCTCTCTCCCCGCGGACCCCTCACCTACAAAGCTTCATGCGGTCTTTCGCGGACGCCTCCCCCTCCCCGCGAACCCCTCGCGGACCCGTCACCTAAATCGCGGACACTTCCCCCTCCCGCGGACCCCTCGTGGACCCTAACCTCGCGAACGCCTCCCCCTCCCCGCGGACCCCTCGCGGACCCGTCACCTAAATCGCAGACGCTTCCCCCTTCCCGCGGCCCCCTCGCGGACCCGTCACCTAAATCGCGGACGCTTCCCCCTCCCCGCGTGACGTCATTCCCCCGCGCCATGGGTTTCCCTCGCCCCCCCTCATTGCCCCATGGGTTAGAACCCGTCTAATATCACTACTCTGATGCTTCATCACCATTTCAGTCAAAATCTAAACAACCGAAGATTGACAGTACATTTCAAGATGTACAATCCTTTCGAGGTAAAAATTTAAATTATTTTTTTTTCTTGTACCTTCTTGTTTTTTGAGTAATTTCGTACCTTCTTTATATCAAAACAGAATATAATATAATATAATATATACATATATATAATAAATATAATATATACATAATAATAAATGTAAATATAATAAATATATATAATATAATAATAAATGTTATTTATTTTTTCAGAAGGAGGTTTCAAAGCTGGTCAAATCACAAACGCTATTTTATTTATGATAGCGAAAGATAATCAGCCTTTTCAAATAGTGGAAGACGAAGGATTTCAACATTTCGTTAAAACAGCAATTCCTCTGTATAAGGTTCCTAGCCGAAAATCGATCACACGTCTGATGGAAGAAAAATACGAATTATTATCCATGATTATCAAATCGAAGCTTTCGGCTGCGGATGCAATAACGTTAACATCAGACGTCTGGACGGATACTTTGAATACACGAAGTTATTTAGGAATGATTGCACACTTCATATCGGAAGATAAACTAGAATCCGTTATGCTAGGCGTGACTTCACTCGAAGAACGACATACAGCGGATTATTTAAGCGAATGATTGCTGCATACTTGTACCCAATGGAGAATCGCGACAGAGAAAGTTGTCGCTGTTGTAACAGATAACGGCGCAAATATACTGAAGGCTGTCACTGACAGTTTCGGAAAACACAAACACCTATCATGCTTCGCTCACACTTTGAATCTCGTTGCATCCAAGGTCATCGATGGAGAACCAATGATTCACGCTTTGTGTGAGAAAGTAAAAGCACTTGTCACGTTTTTTAAGCAATCTGTAGCAGCGGCGGATGAGCTCAGAAAATACACCGATAAAAAGCTGATTCAAAGTGTTCCCACCAGATGGAATTCGACGTATTTTATGCTCGATCGATTTATCGAAATATCAGAAAGCGTCAGCGCAGTATTGCTCAAGTTTCCAAAATCGCCTACAATGTTATCAGCAAGTGAATTGCAACTTGCAAGAGAGACGGTCCAGATATTGAAGCCTGTCGAAAGTGCATCGCGAGAAGCGTGTGGACAAACTTATGTAACGGCCATTTTTTTTTTAAATTTTTTTTTACATGTGGGAAACATCTTAAGTGTACCCTTGCTCCCCGGGGAGGGAGGCAAGGGTTATGTGGGGCTCTCCTCCCGCTGGGACGGGAGGCCTACCCGCTAAAACCCACATGGTGGCCGGGCCCTGGCGGTGATTGGAGAACCTTCGGGAACGAGCGATTGCATAACTTCCGGAGGTCCTCCCGCCTGTCCTTCCCGCGGGGTCGTAATATTGACTCCGCGTTCCTCCACCGTGTGTGTTGGGGGGAGAGGGCCGTTCTTCGATTTGCGGCGCAGAGGGGCTACACCCCTACGTCGCGCCCTCCCGGGAGGGAAGCTGGACTTCCCCCGGTGGGCGGGACGAAGACCCAAGTCTCCCGCTTGGATCTCCGTCCCACTCCCCCCTCACTGCTAGAGGGGAGGATGAGCTTCCCTTTTATTTTATTTATTTTTATTTTAGCTGCCCCGCGAGCGGCAGCTTCTTCCCTTGGCATCGTTGGGGGGGAACCTTAGTTCCCCCCTTTAATGTCATTGTTGTTGCTGTTGTTGGCGACGACGGGGCCTCCTCCGTCTGCCTCTCCTTGGAGCACCGTCACCATCGTCCTCTTCATCGCGGGCCGGGGGGGGGGATTTATTTATTCCCCCCGGTGGGCGGAACGGTGGCCCAGGTCTCCCCGGACCACCACTCCTCTCCCCCCTATCTATGGGGTCTGACCCTTCCCCGGTTTCCGCCTCGGCGAGGGCCCCCTCTCCCAGGCAACCAGGAAGGGTCATCCCTCTCTTCTCTAGATTCGGGGGTGAGGGCGCGTCTTCTCTGACTCTCCCGCTCTTTTTCAGCGGTCTCCTTCTGCGTCATGATTCTGATGCAGAAGGAGACCATCGCCTCCCATGCTTCCTTGCTCCTGGCCATTTTAACGGCAATGGCCGGAAGCGATAGATCTTCTCCAACTACATCGGTGAGGATACTGGCAATGTTCCAGCGTGTGCTGCGCCGTGTCCTCCTCCTCATCGCAATGGTGGCACTGCGTGGTGCGCTCTTTCCCTATTTTACACAAGTACTCGCCGAAGCAACCGTGCCCAACGAATACCTGTGTAAGGTGGAACGACATCCTGCCGTGAGACCTGTCTACCCACTCTTCGAGCACAGGCCTCACGGCCCCGACGACCCTTCTACCCGAATTTGTGGGGGGAATGTTGTCTAGATACTCCCCCAACTCTTCCATCATTCGTCGCCGGGCTTGGGATCTGATGATGCCTCTGACCCTATCCGTCACGTTATGACCCATCCCACGGAGGTCCTTTACTCTTTCGTACACCCTTTTGTGGGTGCACGCCACGAGCTCCATGGGAGGGAGTCCTGCCAGGGCCGAGGCAGCCGCATGCGCCACGGTTCGGTAACCGCGGACGACGCGGATGGCCACCCTCCTTTGCACCCTCTGGAGTATATCCCGGATGCGCTTCGTAGCCACCGCCTCGTCCGCCCAGACCGGCGCCCCGTAAAGGGCCACCGAATTAACCGTGCCCGCATACAGCTTTCTCACTCGATCGTCTGGCCCGCCGAGATTGGGCAGCAGACGGCTAAATCCCGCCACTATCCTGTCGACCTTTTCTACCAGACGATCAAAGTGATCGCGAAATCGCCAAGTTTCGTCCAGCCAGAGCCCCAAGTATTTCATGTTTTGCCCCAGCTGGACGGGGATGCCGTCCACTGTAACCTGGACCCTCGGTGGCTTCCCCCGAGAGCCATCGTGGAAAAAGATGGCCTCGGTCTTGTGGGGAGCCACCCTAAGGCCCAGCCCCTTGATCGCGCGCACCACGCAGGCCACCGCGATGTCCGCGGTTCCTCTCGCTTCCCCCCAGTCGTTCCCCCCGGCGAGAACTATCGTGTCGTCTGCGTAGCAGACAACACTACAGCCGGGAGGGAGGGCAGAACGGAGTACGCAATCGTATGCGATGTCCCACAGCAACGGGTCCAAAACCGACCCCTGCGGGACCCCGCAGTACATTGCCCTTCCGCGTTGAGTACCGGACTTGTCCCGGTACTCCAGCCTCCTGGCCCTAAAGTAGGCCTTTATGACCTCCACGAGGTACTGAGAGACTCCGTGATGTCGGAGGGCGTCCCTCACCTTTCCCCAGGGCAGGGTGTTGAACGCGTTCGTTATGTCTAACGCGACAGCGACAACCACCCTGCCCTTGCAAACTTCGGATTCCGTGAGAGAACGGACGCGTAATATCGCGTCCGTTGTGGATCTGTTCTCGCGGAATCCGTACTGCTCCTCGTGGAGGTCAGGCCCTACTTCTCTGAGCTGCCGGATGAGACGGTTGGCTATTATTCGTTCGAATAGCTTTCCGATCTCGTCCAGCAGACAGATGGGCCTGTACGCGGAAAGCCCTCCATCCGTTCTGCCCCCTTTGGGAATGAGGACCAGGTTGGCCCTCTTCCACGCTGGGGGGAATTCGCCTGCCCGAAGGCAGTCCTCAAAGAGCCGTCGAATGGGCTCCGACAGGTGTGCCAAAGCGATCGCCCAGACCCTCCCGGGAATGCCATCAGGCCCGGGGGCCTTATTGCCCCGTGTTCTGAGCCTTTTGGCAATCCCGGCCATCTCCGTGCTGGACATTCCTCCTTCCACTCGAAGGGTTCCTTTACGTAAAGTTCGGGAACCCTGTCTCTCTGTGGAAAGAGGGTCGACAGTACATCGTCGAGTACGTCGGTGTCCAGCATCTCCGTCGCGGGGGCCTCCAGTGTTTTAGTCTCTTCATGACTATCATGTATGGACGCCCCCAAGGGTCCTGGGGTTTAGGGCCTGGAGTTGCTCGTCCCAGGCCCTCGCCTTGGCCTCTCGGATGGCGGCGCTCAGAGTGTTACGCGCTGATCTGTAACACTCGAGCGCCTCAACCACGCTCTCGTCGTCGTCGCCGAGACCGCTCCTCCTCAGTCTTTTGAAGCGGCGCCTGGCTTGGACGGAGTTGCGCCTAAGGCCGGCGATCTCCTCCGTCCACCAGTACGCCGCTCTCTGCGGCCTCGGCTTGGCTCGAGGCATTGCGACGTCGCAAGCGCTGCTGACGGTTTCCCCGAGCCATGCCACCTGATCCTCCATTCCTTATGGCACGTTTGTGCCTGGCCAGGTGGCCGAGAGCATGGCTGCCACCATCTTGTCAGAGTCTAGCTTCCTTAGAGCCCACCTTTTAGGTGGATCCCCCCCTTGGGCGCGGTTGTGCACCCCCTGGCGGGTGACGTCGACCCCCATCTTTATATACATGTGGTCGGATAGGGTCTCCTCGTCCATCACCCGCCATCCCTCGATTCTGTTGACAGCAGAGGGAGATGCCCATGTCAGATCGATGATGGACTCCCCCTGCGGCCTGACGAGGGTGCTTCTCGACCCCCGATTAACAATGCAGAGGCCGAGAACCGCTGCCCAATCCTCCAAGACCCTGCCTCTGTGGTCTGTACGCCGGGAACCCCAATGCGCCGATTTGGCGTTGAAGTCCCCGGCGACGACAATGGGTTCGAGGAGTCTCCTCTGGACGATGATTTATGTAACGGCCAGCAGAGTCATTCCTTTAATAAACTTTCTGAAAAATAAAATTGATACGTTGGAGACAAATTTGACCACAAGCGAAGGAATTAAGTTGAGAGTCCTACTTTTGGCCAGTTTTGAGAAAAGTTTCGGAAAAGTCGAATACATTACTCTTCTCGCTGTTTCGACGATCCTGGACCCAAAGTTCAAAAAATTGTATTTTAATAGTCCACTCGCATACTCACAAGCGATGCAAAAGATTATAAAAGGAATGAAATTGATTTCTAAAGAATCACCAGATGTTCAAAATAAAGAAAACTTTGCTCCAGAAAAAGAGCTCCCCAACGATGATAGTCTCTGGTCTTACCACGAGAGCCTCCTCAGTAAATATCAGGCAGTTAATAAAGAAGAAACCTCTTAGGGAAGTGAAATACCGGCAGATCTAAAGCATTACCTGAATCAATCGACATCTAAATTGAATGATGACCCTTTGAAGTACTGGCATAATAATAATATGTATCCGATATTAAGTAAGGTATCACATCGTTATTTATCTGTAGTGGCAACGTCTGTCCCGTCGGAACGCTTATTTTCTAAGGCAGGTAATATCGTAACCGAACGTCGAAACAGACTTTCATCAACACATTTACAGCAATTGCTGTTTCTTTCGTCGCTCTCATTTAAAGACTGGCTCAACGATTAATTAAAAAAATTGAAAAAGATTAATGCGTTATTTAAAGTACTTTTTACTCTTATCTTACACCTTTCAGAACCTACCTAACTCCTAAACTAGTAATCGTTGGTCCTCCAAGGTTTGCGGCTTTAGCTAGAATTCAATTTTACATTCGACTAGAAAATTATCGACTCGCAAAGGGGATCTCGGCTCTCTTTAGGATTAGCTCAACCAGCTTGAACTCCCGAAGGTCTACTACAATTTTTTAGATAAAAAAGTACAGTTTAGTTAATTTCTTTATGTTTCGGCATATTTCTTCTTTTATGCTAAATAACGTAAAAAAATCGATTTTCACGAGATCGATTTTTTGTACTCCGATTTTTATGAGAATCGATCATGTGCGATTCAAAATCGATTCAGAAATCGATTTTTATCATACGATCGCACATCACTAGGTTAGGTTACTGGTACCAGTTTCGGGTCGCGCAAGTCGCGCAACACGCCAAATCGTAGTGGTGAAGGGTGGAGGTATGATAGGGGTCGCCGCGTACGTGCGAGCTCGGCAAGCTACTACTTGGCGTGTTGCGCGATCCGAAACTGGCACCAGTGATGTGCGTTTCGTTGAATTAAGTGCAATAAATTATAAAGAGACAAATATACTTTATGGATGTAACCTGTTATTCTATCGATGATAATTTAAATTGAAATAGCTCGCAATGTCCGAATGTCCAAATTCAAAAGAATTGTGTTAAAATGTACCATACCATATATCCAATAAATATCTAATTATAAAAAAATTTATATGAAATGTAATACACTTTTACCGAGCTCCGTGCCCCGTGCCGGTTTGAACGTGCATTTAGTGTAGAAAAATATTCAAAAAGTAACTAAAATGTATCTATAAATATAGGTACCGATACACAAAATATTGTATCTAGGTATAGGTACCAGAGAAAAAAAGTACCTCGGTACAGTAACTAGGTACGTAAATTTGTACCTAGTTACAGTACCTAGGTACTTGTACCTAAGTACTGCACAACACTGCTCGTGACTATAGACGGTGTTGTTGTAGCGAGGTCGAATATTAGCGACCTTATAAACGACGCGATACGTGAGAGAAAAACGGTGAAAGCTATCGGGAGAATTCAGTTTGCTCAATTACTGCAAGACATAGGTACTCCCTCCAGTCTTATAGGGAATCGCGATTTATTGACTACGATCACTCGTAGATCTCTGCGTATTAAAAAAACCCTGCCACGTGGAACCTTCACCCCGAAAACTTCACTGTCGCGTTCAAAGTCATACGGTCGGGAGTTAAACGAAACCGAAGGAGACACGGTGTTTTTATCCGCCACTGACGACAGCGACGATAATAAAACATTAGTGCCGGATTCTTCGCCTAAGAAAAAGAAGGGTTTATTTCAGTGGAGCAAACTCGAATAATGGAACTCAAAAAATTTTATTACGTACCCTCGCATTACGCCGGCTATTCCGCGACGGAGAATTTATCTCGAGCTGCTAAACCAAATTTTACGCGTAACGATGTCACTGAATGGCTTAAATCGCAAGATGCGTATACGCTGTATCGGCCAGTACGTAGAAAATTTCCACGTTTACATTATAACGTGACAAATATCGACGATTTATGGGAAGCAGATTTGATCGATCTTCGTAATCTCAAGAGCTATAATGACGGATATTCTTATTTATTGATAATTATCGATGTCCTTAGTAAATTCGTTTGGGTAGAACCATTACGCGACAAAACAGCTACCTGTGTGACAAAAGCCTTTCAACGTGTACTTTTGAGAAACAAAAAACGTCAACCTGTTTACCTGCAGACGGATAAGGGTAAAGAATAGCCCAGCCTGTACAGAAATTTTTAAAAGAAAAAGACATTCGTTTTCGCGTAGCCCGTAATCCCGATGTTAAAGCAGCTGTAGTGGAGCGATTTAATAGAACGCTCAAGGAACGGATGTGGCGTTATTTTACACATAAAAATACGCGACGCTACATCGATGTTTTACAGGATATCGTTCGCGCTTACAACCATACTCGTCATACCTCTATTAAAATGCAACCCGCAGCCGTTACGCGGGAAAATGCTCGTATCGCGTGTGAAAATATAAATCGTCGATGGAAGGAACAATGAGAAGAAGAAAAAGAATTGCGACGCTAAACAGAAGGCTAAATATAACGTGGGTGAACTCGTGCGTGTCAGTAGGGCAAAAATAGTGTTTGAGAAAGGATACGAGGCAAAGCGGAGCGAAGAAATATTTCGAATTCACCGCGTTCTCGAATGGAGAAAACCCCGCGTATACGAACTAGCGATTTAACAGGCGAGGATATAGACGGAATTTTTTACGAACAAGAATTAACTCCGGTCAATAAAGATTTACAAGAGGAGGAATTTATCGTCGATCGGGTAATAAAGAGCAGAGGACGCGGTAACAATAAACAAATATTAGTTAGTTGGCAAGGTTATCTCTCTAAATTCGACTCTTGCATTCCCGCATCGAGTTTAAGATCTTTGAATCAAAATGAGGGGAGAAGAATTTTACATGATTCTTCCGAGCAATAATAGCATGCGTTACTTTCCGGAAAATACAACCACGTGTTTCACTACCGAATTATCTCAGCGTATAGAATTACACGGACGTTGGAAAGTGGCGCTCACGGAGATTCAGTTTCCGTGTAGTTTCTGACATATACAGGTTAATGAAGGATTAATCAGATTCATCGATATTAACGAACGCGATAAGACGGGTAAGGCTCAGTGATGCAAGATTTCACGCGCGACAGCCACTTCGCGACAGCCATCTTGTTGTGGAGGGGGTAGGTCGGCAGCGCAGAGCGCACCGAAAAGATGAGAACTCTTGTTCTTCGAATACATATGTAGAAGAGGACAGGTATATATCTTTTGTCCTTTATTTTCTTTTGATAGAATAGAGCTACGAATTTCGAGTGAATCCGGAATACTGGCGATAGCGAGTAGGCGATGCGACCCAATATGCAAAAAGAAAATATAAAATATAAAAAATATATTTAATATTATAAAATAATATTAATAAAATTAATATATTTTAAACATAAATTAAGTAACTTATATTTAAAATTTTAATTAAAAATAATTATTAATTAATAATAATTATAATTAATAATTATAAGTATTGTTCAAGATCGAACGTATTTGCGTCGCGTTATTCGTTAGCTTTAGTTCTCATGTCAAACGGCCGTGAAATTCCTGCGTGTTTACTTGTCGCGGTATCGCGGAAGGACGAGAGAGAGAGAGAGAGCCTAGCGTGTTCGTATGTCTTCGTTCGCTCTCTTTCTCGTATGGTTCGGATGTTTCCTGTCGCGTTCTTTCCTTCCTGTCGCTCTCCGGCTAAGTGCGTGATCATGCTCTACGAGAGTGACCGGAAGGAATGTCAGTTTTTATAATTTAGTTCGTAGTTGCCGATCCTATTCGGGATCATCTACCTTTCAGTTCCTCTTGGGAGGCCGCACGCGACACATCGCATCTCAATAGCCGTGTCGCGAACGCAAGTTTCGCGTCTTTCGCCAGCGGCAGCGACATTACGAATCGCTTGCCCTGCACCAGTGCGGAAACCAAATCAACCGCGATATCATCATCATTCTCACCGATCGTGAATTTCTGAAGGCTCGCTGGCGGAGCACTTCGCGTGCGCTCGCGCGCCACGATCGACCGAACTGGGACATCGCGGGTCCGGGTGTATTGCTCGATCACCCAGTCAAAGAACTCAAACGAAAAGTGCGTGCGATTGTATCGTGCCGAGTGCACCGCCGCCGCGCTTGACTTTATATCGTCGGCCCTGCCCCGCGCTCGCGGCTCAGGGCGCGTCTCTATCTTCGGGACTCTGTGTCGCGCTCCATTAAGAGCCAATATTATTGTGAAGACCGACGGGAAGACTCGCGTCTGAAGTGCGTAACCGCGCTCGCGCTGGCCATCCCGCGCCCCGACAAGATTTCCGTTCTCGCGTTACCGCTCGGTTACCGAGCCGGACATTACGTCGCAACATCATTCGCGCGTCAAGATCTCCGTCAATCGTCGGAGTCACGCCTCAGCGTACCGTCAGTTTCAATTCCCGTCGGCCTCCTCATGTAACTGTCTGTGCAATAAATTCTTCTGTCAGTGCCTGTGATACTGTGTGTCTCGTCATTCTCGCCTCCTCTTCCTATCCGATAGCGATTCATATCGCGCAACGTTCCCGATCGCGTGCCTCTCTCGAGGCTTGTGCCGGTGTTCGCATTCGCATTCTCGCGGTGCGGGATATTCCTCCGCTCACGAACAAGTATATTTTATATATAAAAATCCACTCTTGGCCAATATATACGCCTTTCTATTAAAAAAGATTTTTTATCTTTAAAGAAATAATTGTAATAAAATAATATTTTAATTTATAAATATTGTTTAAGATTTTATTCTTTTTATTCCCTATTTATTTTGTACTAATGTACGACGTACATATTGTTGCTCAACGGAAACCGCGAGAAGGTGGTGGTTTCTTCCGTCAAAAAATTTAAAATGTATATTGGGAAATGTAATTATTAAAAAAATATTAAAATTATAAAATAATAAAAATAAATAAATAAGTATTTAAAATAAAAAAAATTAATAAAATAAATAAAAAAGAAATAAAAAGTCAATTATATATAATTAATTAATAAAAAGTGAATTGCATCCCAATATACTTCGACATATAAATATATTATGTGTATGTGTGTGTGTGTATATATATTTATATACACAATTTTCTTACATGCTTTTAAGCATGACGTCTTTTAAATAAAATGTATTATTAATAAGACGAGGGACCAGGTATGTCGGCAACATCAGCGTCTGCAGCATGTAGCTTTAAAATATTTTTATTTTTTTTACAGCAGTAGCATATAATTTGTCCGCCGACATAAGAAACAAATGTTTTTCATTAACTTGCATGTTTATAGCTGTTTCTCCCCTCGTCTTTAATGCAGATTTAAATACACAAATAGCATTAACAGAAGCCGACGAAAATTTATTACGTTTTTTTGTTTTTACATTATTTAAAAGAGAAAACATTCTCTCCGGATCGGGATTAGAATTTGGAAGCGATCTAATAGTATTTATAACATTTTTTTAATTAGGATATTTAGCATTATTATTGGTGTCTCGACGTTGTAAAATTACTTTCCAAGCATTATCAAAATTTAATTTAGTGAGGCTTTGTTTTTCTTCCATTGTAAAATCTGATGCTAATGCAATCCATTCTTTTTTTAAAGCATCTTCATCAAAACCGCTAATAGTTTTAATGACGAAAGAAACGTTATTGAATGATGTTTCTCTATTATAAAATAAGCTTACAAATGGTTGAAAAACTATTAATTGTGATAAAAATGTGTCATTTATTGGTAATCTTTTACGAATTTCTTCTGCAGCAGTCACATAAAATGTTAAACAATTTTCTCGAATAATTTTAACAATGTCTACGTGACCTTCCAGTAGTAATTCGTTAAGATATTCCTCACATTCTGAACCCAAAGTAACTTCATTAAGATCTTTTTGGTTCTCCTTTAGAGAGAATGCAATATTTTCAGAAAATGGTTCTAAATGCTCTTCTTTTAAAAAATTTTTGCAGATTTGGAAAAGAAATTTTTTGGATTTTGGTTGTAATAAATGAATTCTGGTTTCTAATGCTTGAAAAAATGCATTAAATGCATTAAAGAAATTTAAAGTATATTTTAAAAAAAGAAAATAAGCTTTTAGTTCAACGTTGTTCATCATAGACAGTAGATATTCTCCAGAATTTTTTTTTCCCCTTACAACCATTTCGCTAAGAAAATATTTAATTGTATCCCAAGATTCAAGAAGTCGTTCGACACATAAATAATGAGACAGCCAGCGTGTATCACATAATTTTAATATTTTGCGATTTGTTTCTTGGAAACATTCACAAAATTCTTTGAAAATTGCTGTACGTTTTGGGCTGCTGTTCAAATAATTAGAAATTTTTTTAATAAATTCATTGCAATACGCAGGTATTTTATTACATGCAGTATGCGCTGCTAATGCAGCGGAGTGGCAAGGGCATGTTAAAGTTAGTAAACGTGGACATAGTTCTTCCAACTTTTTTTTGAACGATAAATATTTCCCTGTCATCACAGATGCGTTATCGCACGATAAGGCGACAATATTTGGAAATGGTATCTGCAGTTTCCACATTTCACATTTAAATGCCTGAAACAACTTTTCTGCGCTTGAATCTTTGGCATCAATATCGATTAATTTGACTAATTGCGAGCGAACATCTAATGTCTCCGAATCAACGTATCGGACAAAAAAAGTCATTCATTTATTATTAGATATGTCTGATGTTTCGTCAATAAAAACTGAAAACTTTGTATTTTGAATTTTATTGACGACACGATCCGTCTCAATCGGACACAAAACGTTTGTAATAATGCCTTTACATTTCGTTCGACTCATGCTCATGCTTTTCAATACGTCAGGATCTTCTCCTATTTGTTGAAAAAATGTAAGAATCTCTGTTGCATTTTGATGAGAAATGTTTTTATCAGCAATTAATGCTGCATATCTGATTTCCGCGGATTTTTTACGCTCATTAAATGGCAAAAGAGATTTATTTTGCATATTTAAATCTTCTAAATTTGATTGATTTTTTTCTAGATATTTTTTATATATATTTATGTGTGTTTTGGATTCTGCATGACGATGGATTTGCGATAAACTACTAGCGATAGATTTATCGCAAATCAAACAAAAAAATAAACTTTCGTCATGTGGTACTTCACGCAACCAAAGTTTAAATTCTTCAATATCTAACCATTATTTTTTAAATATTGATTTACACGATTTTTTTATTGGTATCTCAACATTATCATTACTATTATTATCAGATGATAATGTATTCATTTTAATATTATTTTGATGATACGCGGAGTCAGCATGTCTTAATATGTATGTTGAATTGCACGAAAAAATTTTATTGCATATACTGCAATAATAAAGACTACTATCAGATGATACTTTACATACCCAAGATTTGTATCGGTCGTCTGTAAGCCAAGCTTCTGCAAAACTTCGCTTACGAGCTTTTCGGGGCTTCGTCAATTCAGCACACATTTTTCGTTACTTTATACTATTTGTTAAAGCGAAATATATATACTGATCAAGAGCTAATTGTTCGAAAACGAGAGATGTTTATAGTAAAACGGTCTACAGCTGACTCGATGAATTTCGAAGACATAAATGTCAAAAACCTGTCGCTAGATTGTTATTGTGTCAAACAGCTAATTCGAGAGCTGCTTGACAAGACGAGACGCGCAGTAAAACGATCAACACGCGCAAAAAAGGTAAACACGGCTCGTCGGGAAGCTGAATCTAATGATTGAAATACATTTCCCAATATACAATATTTTAAATTTTTTGACGGAAGAAACCACCACCTTCTCGCGATTTCCGTTGAGCAACAATATGTACGTCGTACATTAGTACAAAATAAATAGGGAATAAAAAGAATAAAATCTTAAACAATATTTATAAATTAAAATATTATTTTATTACAATTATTTCTTTAAAGATAAAAAATCTTTTTTAATAGAAAGGCGTATATATTGGCCAAGAGTGGATTTTTATATATAAAATATACTTATAATTATTAATTATAATTATTATTAATTAATAATTATTTTTAATTAAAATTTTAAATATAAGTTACTTAATTTATGTTTAAAATATATTAATTTTATTAATATTATTTTATAGTATTAAATATATTTTTTATATTTTATATTTTCTTATTGCATATTGGGTCGCATCGCCTACTCGCTATCGCCAGTATTCCGGATTCGCTCGAAATTCGTAGCTCTATTCTATCAAAAGAAAATAAAGGACAAAAGATATATACCTGTCCTCTTCTACATATGTATTCGAAGGACAAGGATTCTCATCTTTTCGGTGCGCTCTGCGCTGCCGACCTACCCCCTCCACTGCAAGATGGCTGTCGCGAAGTGGCTGTCGCGCGTGAAATCTTGCATCACTGGTGAGGCTGAATCTCAGATGCCCGCGGGCATTTACTCAAGTATGCGCGATATTATCGCGTTAGAATCACGCTGCTAAATCTGTCGATTCGCATATCGTTTGGCATTTCGTCATCTTCATGGGAGGTAAAATTTTCATAAAACTTGACTGCGAAGAAAAAAATTGTAGTATGACGTATTATGTAAATTTTTCCGACAAACTTCGCCGCATACTCGGCTTTGATATACACATCAAGCGTAGAGATCTTGTTCAACTCGATAGTGAGCCCGCTGTATCTCCGCTGCCCACATGGTTTTATAATGAAATCGGTATCAAAATGCACAATAACAGCGAAAAGCTCGTTAAAATCGAAAGTAGTTCCGTTATACCCGACGTTTTATCATCACGGGTTTATGATGAAGAGTTGCATTCTCTGCTATTTTACGAGCTCACGCATTCGCGTATGTTAATAGGTGACGAACCAGGTAGTTTGTCGCGAGGTATTCCCGACAAGTTCTTTGTCTATTGCGACATTTGCGAACCTTATATTACCGGCGATGTACAATCTCCCCTTCTTCGAATAGTCGCGCTGACTCGCGAAATGATTACGCATTCGCATCAACTCAGATAAGACATTTCTCGCCCGCTCAATACATCACGTTGCGTCAAACGTGTTTCCGTACGATCGAATAGATATAAGAGATCAGCTGGGTCAAAGTATACCATTCGAATTCGGGACTCTGACGGTGACATTGCACTTTAGACGTATCGATTAGATATCGTAAGAATACTCGGTGTATATGACGGAGAAAACGGCAAAGGGAAAAGAAAAGAAAATTTGTTCGTTCTTTCTCTGCTGATGGATTATTATTCGACGTATTACGACGAATTACAGAACGAAGGAGCTCGCGGTGGTGAAATTCCACGAGTTTTCGCCGGATCGCCCTATCAATGCGGGCACGTTATCGGGAGTTTTCTCGGAGGCTTATTCAGACGCGTGCTGCCTTATCTAGGTACTGCTGCGCGGGCAATGGGTAAAGAGGCTTTACGCGCGGGCGTTAATATAATCGATGATGTAGAAAATAATACACCGTTCAAGGTAGCGGCCAAACATCGTTTTAAAGAATCGCGTAACAATCTCAAAACACAGGCTAAAGAAAAAATAACTAGCCTCATGAAAGGTTCGGGATATAAATCGGATGCGAAAATACACGTAGCTCATTTCCCCTTTGCCGGGCTTGACACGCGCATCGTTAAACGCCGTCGCTCGAATAAGAAAAGTTTATCGAAAATCAAGGCAAAAAAGAAAACGAAATCATCGAAGAATGAGAGGAAGAAAACCTGTACGAGGGTAAAAAGACTCAGCACAACTGCGAAACGACGTAAAATTGGCAAAAAACGTACCGTATTTGATATATTTTCTTAAACAACGCCATTTTAATTCACGCACATTCAACCATGACGAAGACAACAACGACGAAACAATTGTCAGTGAAGTATGTCTTTTCTTCACACGCATTCGAACGAGTGTTTAAAGAGCGAACTTGATCTCTTTTCTTTACCGCCTACGCAGACTAGTATCGAGAGCTCGCAATGGATTCATTACAAACCCGTGACCTCTCTCTCGGACCGATAGAATTCGTCGTCCCTGGTCACGGAGAAGAATATCTAGATCTCACGCATACCCTGCTGAGTCTTCGCGTGCGCGCGAAATCGGGCGACGATTCAACGGCTCGAGCTTCAGGAACAACCGGCGCAGCCGCAGAGATCATCGTAGGAACCGTAAATCATTTACTTCATTTCATTTTCAATCAGGTCGACGTGTATTTCAATCAAAAGCTCGTGTCGCCTCCAAACAACGTTTATGCGTACCGCGCGTACATCGAGGCATTGTTAAATTATTCTTCACCTGCAAAAACTTTCCATCTAACGTCATGTCTATGGGACGCGGACACACCGGGTTGCATGGACGAATCGCTGGAATCGAAAGGCAATACCGCTCTCGTGAGACACGCCCATTACATTCGCAACGGGCGAGCGATAGATCTTATAGGACATCTGCATTGCGACGTTTTCAATCAAGACAAATTCTTAATTAACGGCGTGGAAGTAAGATTAAGACTCGTCCGCTCGAAAGATTCATTTTGTCTCATGGAAAGCAACAGCATGTCGAAAATACATATTCTCGATGCTAGTTTGCTAGTGAGAAGAGCGAAACTAAGTGCCGGATTGTTACTCGCACATGCTAGAATGCTGAGTAAAGTTACGGCTAAATATCCGCTTACGAGAGTCGAGGTTAAATCATTTACGATTTACAGCGGTGTTGTGGGGGAATCATTAGATAACGTAATACTCGGACAACTGCCGAAACGAATAATAGTCGGTTTCGTTAATAACAAAGCATTTAATGGACATAAAAAATTAAATCCGTTTAATTTTAAAAATTACTGCATAAATTTCTTCTCTCTGTACGTCGACGGTACACAAATTCCTAGTAGGCCGTTACAGCCGATTTTCTCGCCGGAAGAACCGCTTTACGTCGATGCTTATCAAACACTCTTTTCGGAAACGGGCATCCATTTCTTGAACGAGGGAAATTCTGTAAGTAGAGATGATTATTCTAAGGGATACACTCTTTTTGGTTTTGATCTCACACCTGATTTGTCCGCTAATTGTGCCAGTCATTGGAATCTCGTGAGACACGGTAGTTTACGATTAGAGGTACGTTTCGAAAAGGCGCTCACCGAGACAATTAACTGTATTGTTTACGCAGAATTTGATAATGTAATAGAACTCGACTCGTCTCGTCAAGTCATTGTCGATTTTTCCGGTTAAATTTTTTATCACTGCATGCCTCTCGTTGCAACATACTCGATTAAAAATTTTTACGTATTTTTCTTTTCCCCACCCTCCTCCACTTTCATTCGCCGATGCGTTTCACGAGAAAAAAAACTTATAATGTAACGAAAAGAAATATCAGTTTCCTTCGAGACGCTCTCGTCGACGGTTCGTGAAAAGGTTAAACCTCGCCAACAAAAGCGTATAAGTTTTTCTTCGCAATATGGATATAGTCATCGACATACAAGGCTTCCGCGATGCGAGCGAGAAGTTTCTTCCCAAGGAAGTCGCGGTTGTTGCGATTAACGCGTCGATCGTCGATCACTGGATTATGATGCCGCCGCATCCGTTCACTGAATTACCCGAAAAAGTAAGACGACAAAACTGCTCACACGAAATTATCATGGGATTGAATGGTTCGACGGCGAGGCTAATCCAAAAGATTTTACATTGCATTTACGTGAAATTATAAGGCACACGCGTTACATTTACGTTAGAGGCAGTGAAAAAGCACACTACTTGCGAAATCTACTTTCCAGAGAGATATATAATTTGGAAGATATCTCTCCAGCATTCAAAAATCTAATAAGTCAATAGTATAGGCTCCCTGCATTGATAAATTACAAATTCAGAAGGAGGCTATATGGAGCCACGCGTGTAGGTACGCAAATACTAAACACAAACTTGTTGAAATAACAAATTTATTAAATCTAAACGTTTCGGTCCTTTCTTTGGACCTTCTTCAGTAAATTTAGTACAATAAATTATAATGGGGAATCTACATACTGACGCACGCAGCGCTAAAAGCCGTGAGCCCCCGATCGATACCCCACTAAATAGACAAAGTGAAATAATATGTCATGAGGTACTCAAATGTGGACTCTAATGAAGAGTAGTGAGGAATTTCCGAAAGGGGGCTCACTCTTCCTCACACATTCATCCATCACCCGTTCACACAACCGTACGTGGACGCGTCCGACGCACGAGTGAAGAAGATATTCGGTTTGATGCTATTTAATAAGGCGCCATACAATGGCTCATAGCCTGTTATCGAAGTCAATGTCAAACACAATGTGTGGAATTTATTTCTCTCCCTCTCTCTCTCTCTCTCTCTCTCTCTCTCTCTCTCTCTCTCTCTCTCTCTCTCTCTCTCTCTCTCTCTCTCCCTCTCTCCCTCTCTCTCTCCCTCTCTCTCCCTCCCTCTCCCTCTCTCTCCCTCTCTCTCCCTCTCTCTCCCTCTCTCTCCCTCTCTCTCCCTCTCTCTCCCTCTCTCTCCCTCTCTCTCCCTCTCTCTCCCTCTCTCTCCCTCTCTCTCCCTCTCTCTCCCTCTCTCTCCCTCTCTCTCCCTCTCTCTCCCTCTCTCTCCCTCTCTCTCCCTCTCTCTCCCTCTCTCTCCCTCTCTCTCCCTCTCTCTCCCTCTCTCTCCCTCTCTCTCCCTCTCTCTCCCTCTCTCTCCCTCTCTCTCCCTCTCTCTCCCTCTCTCTCCCTCTCTCTCCCTCTCTCTCCCTCTCTCTCCCTCTCTCTCCCTCTCTCTCCCTCTCTCTCCCTCTCTCTCCCTCTCTCTCCCTCTCTCTCTCTCTCTCTCTCTCTCTCTCTCTCTCTCTCTCTCTCTCTCTCTCTCTCTCTCTCTATCCTTCTCCCTCTCTCTCTCTCCCTCTCTCTCCCCCTTGTTTTCCTCTCTCTCCCCCTTTTTTATTCCTTCCCCCCCTCCGTCTCTCTCATATCACAACGCATATCACAACCAACAGTAAGCCGGATTATAAAATACGTTTCGAGATTGTTCGCCTTGCAGCATAGACAGTTTATTAAATTTCCAACAACAGCAGTTGGTGTACTTGCATATAAAACCGCATTTCAACAACTTGGAACAGTAAACGGTATTCAGGGTATTCCTGGAATTATCGGCGCGATAGATGGAACACATATCCGTATTGTTAATATACCCGGGAGACCACCACATCCAGAAACCTTCCGTAATAGAAAAACTTATTTTTCGATTAATGTACAAGTACGCATTTTTGAATCGTTACTATGGTGTCCCCTCTTAAATAGAAATTATAAATGACTATAAACTTGCTTTCTAAGCTATAAATATGAATTGATAGGCTATAGTAGGACCCAATATGGAATTTCTGGATATTGTAGCAAGATATGCGGGAAGTACACATGACTCAACTATATTCAGAGCATCTAGAGTATACACGAAACTCGTAGATCGAGAAATTCATGGTTCTTTACTGGGTGATGCTGCATATGCTTGTACGAGTTTTCTTTTTACACCTATAACTAATCTACAAAACGCAGAAGAACGATATAACAGAGCACATAAACGAGCCAGAAATATAGTTGAAAGAGCATTTGGAATTTGGAAAAGACGATTTCCATGTTTAAAAAGAGGTCTAGGGAATAGTCCTACGACCGTCTCCGATATTATTATTACTTGTGCGATACTCCACAATATAGGTCTTCGAGTAAATGACGAAATACCTGAAAATGATGGAATTGAACTTCCGTTGGATGAACCTGTTCTATACGAACCTGTACACGTACAGTCTCTTGAAGGCATAGCTGCACGTCAAGCATTAATTCGCAATCACTTCGCATAATAAAGAGTGCCCGTTTTACGTTCAATATAATAAATAAATAAATATAATAAATAAATATATAGTTCAAAAATAAATATAGTTATATATAATTCATATAATAAAGACGCAATAAAAGTGAACAATAAGATTTTAACAACATTATTTAAAAGTATGAACAGAAAAAATGTGTGAAATATATAAAAGTAAAACAAAAGAAAAGCGTAAAATAGATAAAAGTGAACGATAACAAGATTTTGTCTTATATATATATATACGAGGGTTGTCTGAAAAGTTTCCGACCTAACAAAGATACAAGACATTTTTTCTTCAAATTAATTTTTATTTTTCTACATAGTCTCCTTGTAAGTCTATACACTTCTCCCAGCGATGCTCCCATCTCTTCAACCCGTCCAAATAGTACTCGGCGTCTTTCTCTGCAAAATAGTTGTTTACGAAGGTGATGGCCTCCTCATTCGACGAAAATCTCTGTCCTCCGAGCGCAACTTTTAGCTTAGGGAACAAAAAAAGTCGCTTGGGGCTAGATCTGGTGAGTAAGGAGGGTGGTCAAGCAGTTCAAACCGTAATTCGTGGATTTTCGCCATGGCAACCGCTGAGGTGTGAGACGGCGCATTGTCTTGGTGAAACAAAATTTTTTTTTCTGCAAATGTGGCCGTTTTTCCGCAATTTCTGCCTTCAGCTTGTCAAGTACTGATGCGTAGTATGCTCCTGTAATGGTTTTTCCTTTTTGAAGATAATCGATTAAGATAACTCCATGACTATCCCAGAAAACAGTTGCCATCACTTTCCCAGCCGAAGGAACAACCTTTGCTTTTTTTGGAGCCGATTCCCCCTTCGCAATCCACTGTTTTGACTGTGTTTTTGTTTCTGGAGTATAATGGTGTATCCAAGTTTCATCTACAGTAATTAATCGGCGCCAAAACTCTGATTTATTGCGCCTAAACTGCGCCAACAGAGCGTTGGAAATGTTTATTCGAACACGTTTTTGGTCCAAAGTGAGCAAACGCGGCACCCAACGCGCGGACAGCTTTCTCATGCCTAAATCTTGATTCAATATGTGACAAACACGTTTTTTGGACATGTTCATAGCCTCTGCTATCTCTCTAACTTTAATTCGACGGTTGTCTAGCACCATTTGGTGAACTTGAGCGATATTATCGTCAGTGGTTGCAGTTTTTGGACGTCCCGAACGTTCATCGTCACCCAAGCTGGTACGGCCACGTTTAAATTCAGCAGCCCAAAATTTCACGGTGGTAAATGATGGTGCAGAGTCCCCGTACACAGCGTCCAACTCGTCTTTGATTTGCGTAGGCGTATTGCCTTTTAAAAACAAATATTTAATGACAGCTCGATACTCGATTTTTTCCATTTTCACAAAAACACTCACATCGATTCACTCAAATGATTGTCAAACAACAACTGCGCGTCCAAAATGGCTGAAATTTTGGTGAGTACCTTTCAAAGCATGCGCAAACACATTCCCCAACTTTTGTTTACGAGTGCTGCCATCTTCATGTTGAGGTCGGAAACTTTTCAGACAACCCTTGTACACATTTTTCTATGAAAAAAATCCATTTTTTGTTCCCTTTTTACATTTATTACATATTTAATTTAACATAGAAAACTTTAAGATATCTATCACGGAAAAATATGTATTAAAACAAAGCATATAAAATGTGTTTTTAATTTTTAATTTGTTATAATATTAAAATGATCAAATCGTGATGCTACAATTCACCTAAATACTTAACTTTAATATGCAGATAATAATAATTGAACTAGAAAAAAACATGTAAATGTTTTCTTTAAGACTGAATAAAATATATTTAAAAAATTTTAAATTCTGTAATTTTCTTTCACATTATTTTTATATATATTCAAAAAAAATATCTTAATGTTCTGTATGTATTTGACTTACCTTGTTTGTTAAATCACGATTCCTACAATTACTAACCCACAATGTATTTTTCACTTTCGATCTGACCACTTTGAAAGACCACCGAAAATTGATGACTAACGTTTGCGGTATGATAATATATGAAGTAATGTCATGTAAATAGCTACTCAAGGATATATGTAACAAGAGTGTTATTCGATCATTACGAGGTTGATGGAAATCAATACATACAATTAATCTGTTCTCCAGAATATACGCGTTAGCTTTTACATTAAAAATAATTTTTCTTGAAAAGCATTTAAAAAATTCAATCAGAAAATTGTACGATTATAAAAATGTAAAAAAAGATATATTCTTTATAGATATTTTCCTCTGATTTTTATGCAAAATTATTTTATTGTGATAATTTACTAAATTTTGTACAAAACAAGTATAACATATTATAATTTTTTTCTATCTTTATCTTATATTTATTTTTGTATATCTTGCAAGATTTTTTTATATATTTTATTACAAAACTGCAAATTATATAACTATACTTAGCAAATATATCTAGAATCAAGATCTGCATTTAATTATGTAGGTTATACATCTAGAGCAATACGACTAACAATATTTTCTCGCTTTTTTTCTTTCTTATTTTTTTATTATTTTTATTATTATGCTATCATTTTTGAAAACTTATAAAAGGATTAATAAATAAATTATATAAATTATATTCGCGAAATACACGAAGAATTCGTCGAAGACGAATGCGTGAAATGCGTACAATTTAAAATAATGTATAATATAATATAAATGTTTAATATAATATGTTTAAAGTTCCAATTTTTTTATCTTATCGTGTTATTTTTCTTTATAATAAAGATAAAAGAGAAAATTACTTAATAATCATTAATATACACATATCTAACTCATTTACACATTTTGATTGATCATTTTATTTATCTTATCCGTTAAAAAATTGTAATGTAAAAAAGAAATTTGCGTTAATATTATTGCACAATATTATACAAATATTTAAGATATTATAGAAGGATATTTTAGAAGATATATGAAATAAACATATAAAATTATATATTTTTTGGAATTGTAATTACATTAAATATCATTATTAAAATTTTTATTATTTTACAAACAATCAAAAACAATTAATATATAATATTATAAATATATTAATAATCAAATACTATAATTTTTATAAAAATTATTTACTATTACATTAAATAAAAATTAATATACAAATTAATATAAAATAGTAATGCTAATATATTAATATTAACTATTACATTAAATGTACTAATTGTAAGTAAATATTAATAATAAGTCATCATAATGTTAATGTTTATAGCCTATATATATATGTGTGTATATTAAATTTAATATCTTATCTTTATTTAAGTACATATCTCATCACTATCAGTATTAATATTTAATAAAGCGTTATATAATCAATGTACATAATATAAAATATCATATACACACATATATATATGTAAAATAAACAGTACGTAAATATAATTAATGTTTATATAAATATTAAAACTAATAATATAATAGCTAATTTGCGTTAAGTACTTTTAAAATGTAATAAAATATAATTAGAACAATAAAGAATATAATTAAAATCAAATTGACATATATAAGTATTGACATAAGTAATATATACAAATAAATAATAAGTATGTAAAACGTTATAAATATGTAAGCAATTATTTTAAATATTTATGCTACATTATTAAAGATTTAATAAATAATGGGTATTTTACAATTGCAATTGATAATATATGTGATGTAGTTGCATCTATAATAATTCAATTAAGCCTATTACGTACAAATTTCGGAAGTATATCAGCTTTTTTATCATCTTAATACTACGTAGTTTGATCGTGCTTGTAATATACTTATCTTGTGTTACTGATATCCATAATATATTCGTGAATTTATGTATCTGAAATAAATATTATTTTAATTTTAATTTTTTATATATCAATGAGTAATTTCGTAATTAATGATAATGAAAAACAAATGCAAGTTTCTTAAATAGTCAGCATAAGTATATAATTATATCGACATATAGAGTGTTTTATTTTAATTTTCCCAGGCAAATATATAAAATTAAGCGAAATACGAAAAGAAAATGTTTAAATAAAAGTTGTAAGATTTTGAGTGGGAAATAAGTTGGCGCTTGTAAAAGTATAATATGCAATTTGCAATTAGCAGCTACATATTTTTTCTTACAAAACAACTATGTGTTTTTTTACACCAATTGATTTCTCTCATTATTTTGTGCATAAAAGTTTTGAGATAACATCATTGAAAAATATATATTTTACGAAATATTTGATAGTTTATGTAAAATTATGTTATATATTAAAAAATATATAAAATATTTCGTAAACTATTCACTTTCTGTCATTCTACCTTAATAACTTTTTACGCCAAATATTGCGAGAAATCGATTTATGTAAAAAAATCAAGGTAGTTTTAAGAAAAAGATCTTCAAATGACCTTTAAAATTGCCCTCTTAGAAATCAGTCAGTAGCGTCAATTTCTTTCTCCCTCGAAATCTTACAACTTTTATTTAAACATTTTTTTTCGTATTTTGTTTAACTTCAGAGATATTTGTCTGGAGAAAATTAAAATGAAACACCCTGCATAAGATAGCATAAGATAACAATATGAAAGAGAAAAATACGTACATTATATACATAATAATATAACATATTCTAAATATATAATATATACAATATAATATATGTAATACATTTAAAAAAAAATAAATATTATAATGAAAACTTTATAAATAAATAGAAATTTACCTCGTTAAGTTGTTCAGATGAATATGCATTATTAATCATCACAACTACTGTTGCATATATATTGACATGACTATAAGAACAAATAGTAAGTATAGATTTATAATTATAATACATACATAATAAATCTTTAAAATAATAAACAATACAATTTTATTAACAAAATTTTATCACCTGAAATGTATTAGTTTAAAATGTTCCAATAGGCGTTTAAGTGTTGCAGTGTTCTTAGCATGTCTCGAAAGAATAGAAAGATAAATATTAGCAGTTAAAAGATCAACTTTACGCTCTATTTCTGCTATTTTTTTATTTTTATTAATTGTCATTTTATTTTTCAAGTTTGCTAAATGGAACGATAGAAAATAAGTGATTATTTGGGGATCCTCGGAACAAATAAGGCCCTCCATCATTTTATAATCAAATCTTTCTTTGAATATTCTGAACGCCTCCTCCCATGCATAGAACCATGTAGTAAAATTCGCATACTTTAAACCATTACAGTAAGTCCACTTCTCCCACCCAGGTAGAAATCTGCGGCAAACAGAAAAAAAATGTTTTATTTACAGTCTCTTTATTAATAAATATCCAAAAATGAAGTCCATATTTAATCGAATATAAACATATAATTATATATATGCGTGTTGGTATGCGTTTTCTTTTTCTCGATTTTTCTCAGTATTTCCACATTATGCGCTACATATTTAATTTCATTACTATTATGACATGTATATGTAGACATATGGAGACATATTTTATTCATCAATACATACATAAATATATACATATATTTATATTTAATTTTGGGTGGTTTTTTTCTCCAGTAATGAATATATCAAAATATAAGCGCGCAAGATTTAGAAAAACACAGCAATGTAATAATGAAAGGCACTTACGTGAACTCAGCGTATTTAGTATTTTGTTTTCTAATATGAGTTATATATAATTCTAATTGACGTTCAGCTACGCTATTGCACAAAGGATTATTGATGATACATACGATTCTTGTAACTTCTTGTTTTAAAGATGCATCAAGATTGTTGTTGGTGGGTACCGTTTGATTATAAAAATCCTCTTTTATAGGTTCAAACAGGTTTCTTATGTTCTCTAATACCTTCTGCAATTTGTAAAAATAAGTTATTCTATTCAGTCATAAAATTATTTACATACACATATATGTATATACCTTCTGCTCAAAAAGTATCCGGAATTTGTAAATAAAACATTAAATGGTTAATTATTCTTCTATATTTATTTTGTCTCCTTCAAAATAATCTCCATTCTGAGCTACACACATATACCAGCGGTTAATCCATTCTTGAAAACACTTTTCATATGCCGATTTTGGGATGGCCTTCAGCTCCCTCTGCGAATTCTTTTTCACTGCGTCTCAAAACGTTTACCACGAAGCGGCAATTTGAGTTTTGGAAAGAGAAAAAAAATCACACGAGGCCAAATCTGGAGAATACGGTGCTTGTTCGATGATATGGACCGAGTGTTTGGTCAAATAATTGCGTACAAGCTGCGATGTGTGCGACGGCGCGTTATCATGATGCAAAATCCACGAGTTGTCTTTCCACAAATCTGGCCGTTTGCGACGAATATTCTCTCTCAAACGCTGCAAGATCAGCAGCTATCTCTCTTTCACTTACACGACGATTTTCGAGCACTAATTTCTTTACTTTTTCTACGTTTTCGTCGGTAGTTGACGTGGATGGCCGTCCAGAACGAGGCAAATCTTGAACTTCGGTACGGCCCTCTTTAAACGATTTGTACCACTCATATGCCTGTGTTTTTGACATACACGATTCCCCGTAGGCTTTTTGTAGCATTTTAAGCGTATTGGAACAAGAAAATTCGTTGGAAACACAAAATTTGATGCAAATTCGTTGCTCAACTGAATTCGACATTTTAAAATTCGCAGACAGTATTAATTATCGATCCACTCAAACACTGTAGTAAACAAACTTATCGACAGATTGATTTGAACATTGACATACAAGCCGTCAAAAGTGCTACCAATCTGAGAAAAAAACATCTTCGAGGTATCTCAAGCGCACGCCGTTTAAATTACAAATTCCGGATACTTTTTGAGCAGAAGGTATGTATGTATATGCAAAAAAATATACATTTTTTTTTAGAAATAAAACTACTTTATTTCCGTAAGTGATTAAAATAATATGCTCCAAATTAATTAATTTCTTGAATAATTTTTTATATTGTTTAAATACATTATGTTTATTTTCTACGTGATTCAAAATTTTCTAATATTAGATCATAACAGAAAAAATACAAGGTAAAACATTTCTAATTTGTACAAAGATATTATAAATATACATATAATAAATGTATGCAATTAAAAGACTTATCATGTATCATATTATATTTTTTTGAAACTAAAATTCAGTTTTTGTAAAATATATAAACAATTTTTGATATGTGTTAATAACATTTTATGATAAAAGAATTTGTATATTTGTTTATTGTTTACTTAATTTATTGTACTCTTTACTAAAGTTGGATATAAATTATATAATCTTTTTATAAAATCAATCTCAAAATATATATTTGAGATTTAATTTTCTAAGAGAAATGTGATATAATAATTAATAAAGTAATATTAATATATGTTTATTTAGACACGTTTAAAAATAAAATCTCAAATTGAAATTTATTTAATTTCTTGTTATGTATTATATGTTATATGTATATAAAAAAAAATTTATGCCCATGCATTATATATTTTTTTCTTGAAACTGACGCACTAATTTTAGTATTTTACTTGCACGTTGAAATTTAAATGTCTTTTAAAATTAGGCTTTCTGTAAAAAGAAAAAAGATAAAGTTTGGAAAATTACTTTATAAAAATAATTCATTAATCGTTCCTTATTATAGATTGTAAAATAATAACTCGTTATACTGTCATTCGTTGTCAATATTGTAAAATAACTTGCGTTATATCTACAATTTTCGTTTTTCTTTTCTTAATGCTACTAAAGTCAAGTTCTATGCATAAAACACAAAAATTTTTTAAATATTATATTTTTCTTTGAAAATGTAAGAAAAGCAATATAATTTCAATATCTATATATAAAGTCCATAATAATGCTAGAATTGTAAATCTTTATATTTCTTAATCGGAGAAAATTCTTTTTTTAAGAATATTGCAAAGAAATTTCTTTTCATAATTAGAAAAGTAAGTATGTAAACTCATAAAAATAAATTTTTTAGTTTAATATTTTAACAGATTATAAAATATAAATATGAAAAAAATTGCTTATTGTTTTTACACTTTAACCTTTGTGCAAATTCAAAATTTTAATAAAATGTTATAAATTATAAATTAAATTGTATTTTTAAATTTGTTTCTAATGTCTGAATTTGTATAAGAAAAACAAAAATATAACAAAATAAAAACAAATTTAAATTACATAAACTGCTTTTAAAAAAAAACAAAATTTTATTGCAATTGTGATTAAAAGGTGATTAAAAGACAGTCTTTTTAAATTGTATCGAAATTTTTAAAAGAATTAAATGCTTTAAGTGTGTGCGTTTGCAAATATGTTAGAAAATATGCCAGGTAAACTCAAAAGTAACGATAAAGATAACTGTAAAATTTGTTTTAATGTGTTATTGAAAAAAAATGTAAAGTTAGTGAATTTGTTACTATAATGTCAAATTTGTTACAATTTTGTTACTATGTTTCCGAATAAAATCTGTAAAGATAATAAAGCGTTACTTATCGATTCTGAAAAAAAAACAGCATATAATTATAAGATTTCCGTATAATTATCTTATAATTAAGTTTATTATATTGTTAATTAGCTAATATATCTTATTACTTCCTAACCAAAAGTCAGAATTATGATATAAAATTGTTATATGATAGAACTTTGTTAATGACACAATTTTGTATTCATTAATCTAATATCCAACACAATTTTATTGATACATTATTACTGACAGTACCTGGAGCGTCTTGGGAAATTCTCTTGTATTATTTGGGTATGCAAATATAATTGATGTATATTCAAAAGCTTTGATCATAGGGTACCATGCTACGTAATTTTTCCCTCTTCTCGGTAAATAGCTTGCGAGTTCCCAGAATACAGAGAAATCAAGTTTTCCATTTATCGCAAAATAGAATGCGTCATCGATTAATTGCGCTCGATTGAGAACGTGTATATCAGTATAGAAGATATCAAATTTTAAATAATGTGCAAGTCTTTGCCAATTCTCGTAATCATAGTTGACGCGATAGTATCCTGTTATTAAACAGATAAATTTTATCGATTATTTTTTTGAATTATAAATTATGTATAAAATAAAAAAATATTTCAAATTACATTAATTTTATTTTTGCATGTTGTTTTAAACATATAAACTACTTTATATAGAAATTGAACATATATATATGTACATGTACATATATTATAATAAAAAGATGCCATAATAAAATTAAAAATTAAAGCTCTGAAAAAATAAATGGCGTGCAAAATTGTATAAATTTAAATTAATTATAATTAAAAAAATAATATTTACCTAAACGTGTTTAATGGTAATATTGCAAAATATAAAAAAAAAATATTATTATTGTTTATAATATGTGAAATATAATTCCAAAATTTATAAAAATGTATATAAGTATAAATATATATAATAAAGAAATATTATATTTAATGATGATATTAATATATTATAATTTATATTATAATTTATTCAATATTTACCAGTGTGTTGTATGTTGACAATGATCCATTTCACTTTTTTATCAAGGAGTATTTCCAACGTCGGTCTCGAGTTTGTTAAGCAATCATTAATATTTGGCCAACTTATGTTAAAATTGATGTCTGTATTTATAGTATAGGAGACGGGTATAAAATATGGTGTTTCACCGAAATTCTCGTCAAACTCTTTCGATATTATCACTTGATCGTTAGAATAATCTCGTATCACATTTAGCACAGGACAATATTTTTGTGTAGTCCAAATATCCATCATTTCTTTCAAGTTCTGAAGGTAATATACATCGTAAACTTCGTATTTTTTTGTCTCAGTCTCCATAAAGTTCCATAGATCATCGGGAGTTTTCGAATTAAAATTAGCCAGACTGTAAAATTTAACATATTATGCTTATGGCAATAAATGCTATATAATATAATTGATTCGAATTAGAAAAATATAAAATTATAATTATTCGTTTTGACGGATACAACTTGAATAACTTTCAGTTTGATATTAATGTTGGCTGTTACCAAGGTCAATTTATTTAAAGCAGTGATCGATTTTCTTACAAAATAAGGTCTAAATCAGCAAATTGCATAAAATAATGCTAATATATCCACTATAATTTTATTTTTTCAATTAATTATTTTATTAGTATATATTAGTATATATTAGTATATATTAGTAATTTTGTTATATTTAAGAAAGTGCAATATATAAATATATTATTGTATACTTTATCTCCGAGTATTTGTCTGTATATATTTTTATTATAATAGTTCTTAACTGTTTTCTAAACTATTTTGTTGACAAATTTAAATTTTTAACAGCATTTACCAATTTTTTATTTTTTTAATTTCTGTTTGTTACATATGCAAATTTGGATAATCATTGGATACACTTTTATAAACTTAGCGTATGTTTTTCTACTTTCTTTAGAAAAGTTTTTGGTATACATTTTTGCTTTTACATATATACATATATACATTTTTTTGTATGTTGTGTATATATTTATTATGGATTATATACATATATAGAAAATTTCTCAAATATGGATCGATGGATAATAATATTGTTAATATTGTTAATAACTTACTGTTAATAACTTTACACATACATAATATGATTTATGTATTATTTTATATTAGTTTATATTAAAAATTGTTATAATTAAGATTATAATTATTGCCAGAGTTAGACTTTAATTTGTATTAAAACCAAACAGTCCATATTATAATATCTGTTTTCAAATTTCGTATTATATAACATTTGAGAAGAAATATGTTTTTGTTTAGTTTTTGTTTCCTTGTGAAGAAAATTTTATATTTTTGTGTGTTACTTAAATTATAAGACTGATTAAAATAAACGAGACTGATTAAAAAATATTTAATACAAATTTATTTTAGAAAAAACCTTATGGTAGTCCATATTTAGAGAAACTTTTATAATTATTATATTACAATATAAGTAACTTACTTTTTATACGTATTGACAGATGTCCAAAATATATAATCGGGAATTACACTTTCTAACATCCGCCATATAATGGCTCCTATAAAAATATAAATAATTTTAACCGATGATATTCATAAATTCGTTAACATAACTAATAATACTAAATAAGAACTAATTATTAAAAACATTTTTTATAACAAGAGTAAAAGCAAAGAAGAAGAAATACATGTAGAATTGAATTGAATTAATTTAATTAATTTGTTCTTATTAATATATGTTTATGGTTGGTAATGTAATTATTGTTTAATTATTATATTACTTACAAATTTTTATATAAATATATATCTGTATATGTAAATATATATATATATATACATATTTATAAATATTTTAATTCATATTTCAAATGTACATACATACCTTTAATAGGAGAAAAAGGAATAATTGAATTAATTTTAAATGTATCGCTTGCATCTTTTGTAAAATTATTTCTATCAAATTCAGAGTTTATTGTTAGATAACGATACTCATAATTAGCCTGAACTACGAACAAGTCCATTATCTGGGAATCTGGTAAAGCCTACAGACAAATTAATGTATCCGAATAAATATAAAATAGTAAAAGAAAATTATATTAATAATACATAATAATGTATAAAATCATTAGCTTATTTCTAAAGAAACTGTTGCTATTTTATATATTAATTTAAATTATAATATTTTTTAATTTTCTAGTAAAATGTGTATATAATTATTTAACGATTGGATGAAAATTATTATTATAGGTTAAAAAATATAAACGCAAGTTCTTCCCAAAATCTAATAACAAATTTTAAGTATATTTTTTATCTGCTCTGTTTCTTTTCCAAATAGTAATGATATTGTAAGAAAATGAAGAAAAATAATATAATGGCATTTTTTCTATATTCTTATCAAATAAGAAGACAATTTCAAATTTTTACATCTTGTCAGAATATATATCAACCAAAATTTTCTTATAATTAACATTAGAAATGTTAGAAAACAACCTGGCCGATGATATACGTTTCGAGATATAGAATGAAGCCCTCGTTTAACCACCAGTAAAACCAACAAGACGGATCGAAGAGATAACCATATCATTGAGATATTATAGCATGAGCCATTGTGCACATCACTTTAAATTTATCCCCAGGAAGTTGTAATTCTTCGTTGTAGATAATTTCAGTTTCACTAAAAATTGTTCGTCAATATTATGATTATATCGAAACATTTTGTTATAAACTTGCATATTTTGCTTATGTAAAAATTAAATATGTTTCACATACATATATTTGAAAAGCACAATTCAAGTTTATTGTTAAACATAATTAAAATTTTAATAAATATATATAAGAATAGATTAATTAAATAACTTTGATAAACAAAGAAATTTTCAATTTCTTGTAACAATTTATTCAATGTATTATATGTATTAATTATATGTAATTATTTTATAGAACTAAATTTTTTATCTTTCTCAAAATCGAAATAAGTATGGTAATTTTATTTTCCAATATTTTTCTCCATATTTAATTCTCAAAATGACATAATAAATCTTTTAGCAATTTTTCGATTAATACATGAAAAATATAGAAATTATACTCATTCAGTGAGTTCAACAATAAAAACAGAAACATATATCTTTAATATAAAAACTCAAAATTGTGTCAAATCGTTGATAATATTTGAATTCTTAGTTTGATATAATAACGAAATTTCTCAATCATTGAGTGTCTATTACATGATACAAATGTAAGTTATTCGGTAATTGTATTATATTTATTATACATGTGTTTTATCGCGTCATTAATTATAACTATATAGTTATAAAAATTACTTGAGCATCGATAAAAGCATACATTTCCGAATTCTATCAAATACTACTTTCTATATAGTTAAAATAAATAAATAATTGGATAAATACGGCGTTATAAGTCTCTATTTAAGCTATCAGATGTAACAATAAAAGTGGAAAAGTGCATATCTTCGAATTTAAAAATTTTAAAATAATAATATATTATTTTAATAATTTATGCATATGTTTACGATTATTTCTAGAATATATATTATGTATTACTTGTAAATAATCAGTCCAGAGGTCTGCCAAATTTTGTTCTTGAAATTCGGAACGGCGACATAATCCAGTTTTGGAATAATTTTGAAGAACTTCCATTTGGTAAGTAATAAATGCGTAATTATATTATCAATAACATATTGCGCGACTTCCATGTGGGGTGTCATGCGCCGTTTGTACAACACTGACTTGATTGTCGTCCTTGGTTGTAAGTAATCAGCGGTACTGATAATCGGATCCCATGCGTTATATTTATATATTATAATTACTACGTCATTCGGAGACATTTCAGGTGTCGTGTTGAAATGTGTAATCATCATCCCCTTCTCATATATTTCTTCTTGGTCTCGTACCCGTGAATTCGATATAGATCTGTATGTTAAGGTATGGTGTACAGAAATGTTAAAGGTAGCACTTAATTCCGGCTCGTCCAAACATAGAAATAATTCTCGGGCTGTTCGCGGCTCGTTTAATATCGCGATCATCCACCTAGCATATTTTAATGACATGCTTTAAAGAATGACAACTTTTTAGCAATTACTGGTACAACAATTATTAAGGCTCCTGGATCCTCGCCGCGGCCATGTTGGATGTGACGTCAGAGGCGAAAAAACACATGCTGAAAATTCTTATTGTTCATTTTTAATAAAAAGATATTTCAAATGTCTTTAGCACACTTTTAAAATACCTCGAAAACTGTTCTTTTTTCTTGACAGTCAATCAACAACCGTAAAATATGATCGTAATATCAGACTTTGTCATGCGGATTGAATGATGCGCATGTGCAAAGACCAGACTGGGCCTTATATTACAATCATATTTTACAGCTACTGATTGATTATAAAGAAAAAAGGATAGTTTTTGAGGTATTTTAAGAGTGTGCTAAAGCCACCTAAAATGCTGTTTCATCGAAATATCTTTTTATCTAAAAATGGCACGTAATAATTTTCAACGTGTGCTTTTTAGCCTCTGACGTCACAATTCCAACACGGTCGGCGAGAAACCAAGAGCCTTAAGAAAGCATTATAGAATGTACCAGTGCAATATATAAATAATATTTTAAAAAATGATATTTTCCCTTAATGCTATTTATTTATATTTACATATATTTTCTATGATGTCTTTTAATTTATAATTTATAAAAAAAAGATGCGATTAATGTAATTATTTATCAAGTGTTTGATATATTAATATATATTATATAAAGTATAATCATACTCAGATATAATAAAGTTTTATTTGCAACATTGTCAACAACATATTTTTTATAAACCATCTTAGAACAAAAATTAAGGTATATTATAATTTTTGATGGTAATATAAATAATTTGTAAAATATAATAATAAATAATGTTTACAAAATGGAATATGTATAACTATATGTATAATATAAATATGTATATAATGTATAATATATAACTATATATATAACTATATATATAATTATATAATTTATAATATATAATTATAAAATATATAAACAATATATGTATAAAATATATTTATACATATTATATGACTTATATATTTTTAAATTATTTCTATTTATTTATTGATTATTTTAAATATATTTTTATATTTACTCACTCTTCCTCTTTATGTTCGTACCAATAAGTACGAAACGTCTTTGGGGCATATCGAAAAGATATAAGGTTGTCAAATTCTATGTATAAAATATAAAATCCATGTTCTAAGTTAGTATTTGCCCCAAGTTGCTCGGCGAAATTAAAAACTACAGTTCCATTATTTGGAAACGTTTTAAAACGATCTGGTGTATAGATTTCTGTACTGGTAACCGACTTCATATACATATTCCATACATTTATATGAGTTGATACATGTAAAGTTATGTTTTGTGTTGCACAATTATTATAAACTGTGGCATTACACTGGCACCTTAACACGTTTGTTGATATCATATTTAAGTTCAAATTATAATGAAGCGGTGTCAGACAATGCAGCGAAAAAGCCATTGCCGTAACAACGATGTATAATAAAATATTTAATGACAATTTTAAGAACATCATGTCAGCTTTTGCTTCAAATATCTGTAAATACATATTTTAGTTAAGAGTGGATATAAAACAAAAATATATAAACAACAAATAAATATAAGGAAAATGCAAAATTGTCGACACCTGTCCGAGAAAAGATAAACATATAAAAAAATTGCAGCAATTTAGAAGAATATACAATCTATTTAAATAGTTGTAAATTTTTATGAAAAATTTTTTATATATATTGCGTTTTATATACTTGTATTACAAATGTATTATATGTTAATCTTGAGTCAATAAATTTATGTTTTCTATTAATTTCATTTTTTAGAAAGTAAAGAACATTGATACGAGTCTTATATAGAACACATTTTAAATTCTTTGGAAAATTTAGATTTAAAAATTCAAATTTTTTTAGTCATACTTTTCTCTGATTTGTCGTATCTCACAATACGGTCTATATACTCTATGTTAACTTTATGTAATATCAATGGAAATAACTTTTTTCTATATATATTCTGCGCTAATCATAAAATTGTTTTCACATATATTTATATATTTTATATAAAATCATTTACATTTAAACAGTTGTTTTGTCGAAACTTGTTTCTTTGTTTAGAGTTAAATAAAGCAGAAAATAGAAATACAGAAGAAATAAATGAAAATTAATGGAAAACTCTCGAAAATGGAAAAATATATTTAAAAATTTACAATAATTTATATAAAAAGATTGAATTTGTTGAATAATTGATTATAATTTTATTGAATAATTTTTATACACAAAAATTTGAGTATTACAAGCTAATTAATGTGTATATTTATAATTGATGTAGAGTATAAGCAAATTTTAATCTTTTACAATCCTTTTTGAAAAAAGGCGTGTTACCTGGGTGAATTTCGTTTTTATCGAAGTTTTGAAGCCTCTTTTCCGCGATGCTGATTGGCTGTCTCGATTCGCGTTGTGCGTTATATTCGTAACATTGAACGGCTGTCATCGCGAGGGTTAATAGTTGACAGTTTGACAATTAACCGCAATTTTTGATTTTGAAGATCAGTCTTCAAAATTACGGAGAGTTATTAAAGGAGATATTAAAGAAGTTAATGAGAAGAGAGAGAGATAGAAGAGAGAGATTAACATATAAGAACAAAGAGACAGGTATGTATTATACATCCATATAATTATATAATAAAATATAATATAATTATTTATAATTAATATATAATCTTGATTAATTATTCAAATCGCTAGTAAATAAATAATACGAGTTTAGAATAATCGACCCAACTAGCTTGAAAATAATTTCTTAATATTCACAACGTTTCGACCATGTGGTTGTGGTCCTTTTTCGAAGGAATATACTGAAATTTTACATATACGATCTCCTCTGTCCCCCCTAAAGAAATGTAGGCGAGAAAAAATATAGATCCGAAAGTCGCTGAATCGGGAATCGAACCCGAGACCTTTCGCTTTCCGGGCGACTGCTCTCACCATCTGAGCTATTCACCATGGCTACAACCACATGGTCGAAACGTTGTGAATATTAAGAAATTATTTTCAAGCTAGTTGGGTCGATTATTCTAAACTCGTATTAATATATAATATTAACATTTTTTAGTAAAAAAGTGTCTTCTTTAATTACTGGTGTTGCAGAAAGAAAAAGTGAGAGAAATTGAAAGAAAGAGAAGAGAAAGAAAGAGGGAGAAAGAAATTGAAAGAAAGAGGGAGATCAAAAACGATCAAAAACGATAATAGGTAACGATTACACAAGTACTCTGCGTTGATACCACTGCTT
>NW_028141172.1:10358129-10391534 GCF_030444845.1 Prenolepis imparis | reverse complement strand
AAGCAGTGGTATCAACGCAGAGTACTATGCGATTCTTGCGAGTTCTTGTTTTAAAGATTTATCAAGATCGTTGTTAGTGTGTACCATTTGATCGTACGTATCCTGGGGTATAGGTAGAAACAGGTTTTTCATTTTCACTAATACATCCTGCAATTTAATAAAAAATAACTTTTTATATATTTAAATGTTAAAATTATTTACAAACACGTATATAATATTTATAATATGTATGCAAAAAATGTACATTTTCATTGACTAGAATTATTTTATTTTAGTAAGTAATTAAAATATACTCCGAATTAATCGTTTGAATAATTTTTTATACCGTTTAAATACATACAATTTTAATATGTTCATTTTTTAAGTAATTCATAATTTTTTAACTAATATTAGATCATTACAGAGTAAATATAAAAAAAAGTAAAAAATTTTAAATTTTCACAAGAGTATTTTATAATAAATGTCTGCAATTAAGAGATTTATCATGTATCATATTTTATTTTTTTGAAACTAAAACTCAGTTCAAATTTTTTATATCGCTCAATAACACTTAAAAAAAATTGTATATTTATTGTTTACTTAATTATTCACTTATTGTACAATTTACTAAAGTTGGGTGCAAATTGTAATCTTATTATACTTAATCAATTTTAAATGTATATTTGAGATTTAATTTTTTCAGATAAATTTTTTAAGATAAATGTGATACAATAATTAATAAAGTAATAGTTAATATATGTTTATTTAAGCACGGTTAATAAAAATAAAATCTCAAATTGAAATTTATTTAATATCTTGTTATTGTACCATGAAAAGTGCTCCATGCATTACGAATCAGTTTCAATAAAAATTAGATTTTTCGTAAAAAAAAAGATAACTGGGAAAATTACTTTATAAAAATAATTCATTATTGTTTCTCATTATAAATTTTAAATTAATATCTCGTCACTGTTATTTGTTGTTGATATTGTAAAGTAACTTGCGTTATCGTATTGTTACAATTTTGGTTCTTTCTAAATGCTATTAAAGTTAAGTTCTATGCATAAAACACAAATTTTTAAAATATTACTTTTTTTTGTAAAATGAAAATGTAATAAATATTTCTAAATCGGAGAAACATCTTTTTTTTAAGAACATTGCAAAGAAATTTTCTTTTATAATGAGAAAAGCAAATATGTAAATACATAAAAATAAGTTTTCTAGTTCAATATTTTAATAGATTAATATAAATATGGAATTTGCGTGTTTTTGCACTTTTAACTTTGTGCAAATTCAAAATTTTGGTCGAATGTTATAAATAATAAATTAAATTAAATTTTATGTTTAAATTCGTGTCTAATATGTATAAATTAGTATACAAAAAAACAAAAATAAGACAAAATAAAATATTTAAATCACATAAATTGATTTAAATAAAAGTCACACATAAAATTTCAATGCATTGTGATTAAAATGTGATTAAAAAACAATATTTCTAAATTGTATTTTAATATTTAAAAGGATTCAATGCTTTTAGTGTGTGCGTTTGTAAATATATTATAAAATATGCCATGTAAACTCAGAAGTAACTATAGAAATAAATGTAAAATTTGTTTTAACGCATTACTGAAAAAACAATGCAAAGTAGTGAATTTGTTACAAATGCTGTTACTATGTTTTCGAATAAAAACAATACTGTAAAGATAACGAAGCCACAAGTAATGCGTTAAATTTCGATCCTGAAAAACAACATTACATAATTGTAATATTTCCGTATAATTATCCGTATAAGTATATAATTATGTTTATTATTTTATTTTTAATTACTTAATATCTTACCATTTAAGCAAGTCAGAATTATGATATAAAATTGTTATAATATAACTTTTGTTATGATACAATTTTGTATTTTTAGTGATCTAATATTCAACACAATTTTATCAATATACACTTCGCACAATATATAAGAGATAAAAAAAATTGGTTAAGAAAGGCAAATATTAAATAGCTATAACTTTGTTTAAAAAAAATGAGAATTTAAATTGTGAAAAAGGATTTCAAATCGTGAAATCTCTACTTTTAAAAGATTAAAGCAGTTTTTTACTTTCTTCAATTTTAGTATTTTTTTTATATATAACGACATATTATTTTCGCAATTACCACCGACATTAGTATCATCCAATGCGCAAATTTAATCGTACAATCTTCACACGGTGAGCTTGGGATAAAGTTGATGTCGGTAGTAATTTTGAAAATGACATGCAACTTTACATTTTCTAAATTTTATGTTGAGGCAATTAAAAGATTATGTTAGAAAGTGGAGAAAAGATTTTTCTGCCACAAATTTTACTTTTTTCTATGTTTTGTCAAAGCAAATCAAGTTTTTTTAACATGGTATTGTACGCATCGATCATTTTCAGCATACGGATCACTATAAAGAAATTATTCTAGCATGTCTGTGATTTTTTTGTCGAATTTGGAGTACTAAAAGACACAAAAATTTTAGTCGATAAAATTTTTTAGTAACCTTACCTAATTTTTCTCGAAATTTAAACAAAAAAGAGAAAACTCGCGAATTTTTTCGTTATTTTCACGTATTTGTAAAAATGTTCACGAGTTAAAAATTTAGTCACTATATTATATTATAGAGCCAAGAATCTAATTTTAAAATTGCTGTACGATAGTTTCTAACAGACTTATGAACGATCAAAGTAAAAATGACCATTTTCTCTTCAATTCTTGATTATTTGATAAGGAAAAATCGAAATTTGAATTTTAAGAAACGATTTTGCAGGGAAAACTTCAGGCTTTAACGCAAAAAAATCAAAAAGTTTTTTCAAATATTTTTGTGCATGCGACACATCTACAAAGTGAGAAGAAAATTTTCTTTTTTGTTAAGTTCGTCGTTTTCTGTATGTAAAAAATACCACAATTGAAGAAAATAAAAAACAGCTGTGACCTTTCGAAAATAGAGATTTCACGCTTTGAGATCCTTTTTTAAAATTTAAATTCTTATATTTTGAAACAAAGTTACAACTATTAAAAATTTGCCTATTTTTTAGACAATTTTTTTTGATCCCTCAATTATTGTGCGGAGTGTACTTTATTACTGACAGTACCTGGAGCTCCTTAGGAAGTTCATCTGGATTATTTGAAAATGCAAAAATAAACGATGTATATTGAAAAGCTTTGATCATAGGGTACCATGCTATGTAATCTTTCTCTCGCCATAAATAGCTTGCAAGTTTCCAGAACATGTAGAAATCAAGTTTTCCATTTATCGCAAAATAGAATGCGTCATCGATGATTTGCGCTCGATTGAGGACATGTATATTAGTATAATTTGCAGAATTTAAGTAACGTGCAAGTCTTTGCCAATTCTCGTAATCATAGTTGACGCGATAGTATCCTGTTATTAAACAGATAAATTTTATCGATTATTTTCTTGAATTATGAATTATGTATAAAGTAAAAATAATATTTCGAATTACATTAATTTTATTTTTGCATGTTGTTTTAAACATATAAACTACTTTATATAAAAATTGAACATATATATATATGTACATGTACATATATTATAATAAAAAGATGCCACAATAAAATTGAAAATTAAAGCTCTGAAAAATAAATAGCGTGCAAAATTGTATAAATTTAAATTAATTATAATTAAAAAAATAATATTTACCTAAACGTGTTTAATGGTAATATTGCAAAATATAAAAAAAAAAATTATTATTGTTTATAATATGTGAAATATAATTCCAAAATTTATAAAAATGTATATAGGTATAAATATATATAATAAAGAAATATTCTTTTTAATGATGATATTAATATATTATAATTTATATTATAATTTATTTAATATTTACCAGTGTGTTGTATGTTAACAATGATCCATCTAACTTCTTTATCAAGGAGTATTTCCAACGTCGGTCTCGAGTTTGTTAAACTAATATTTGGCCAACTTGTGTTAAAATCGATGTCTGTGTCCACAGTATAGGTGACGGGTATAAAATATGGTGCTTCATCCAGTTTGTCGTTAAACTCTTTCGATATTATGACTTGAGAAGTTAGAATAATTTCGTGTCACATTTAGCACAGGACAATACTTTTGCGTAGACCAAATATTCATTATTTCTTTCACGTTCTGAAGGTAGTTTACATCATAAAATTCGTATTTTTTTGTCTCATTCTCCAAAACGTTCCACAGATCATTGGGAGTTTTCGAATTAGAGGAAGACAGTCTGTAAAATGTAACATATTATGCTTATGGCAATAATCGCTACATAATATAATTGATTCGAATTAGAAAAATATAAAATTATTTTTATTCGTTTTAACGGATATAGCTTGAATAAATTTCACTTTGATATTAATGTTGGTTTTTATATATGTCAATTGGTTTAAAACAGCTATCGATTTTCTTACAAAATAAACTTTAAATTAGTAAATTGCATAAAATAATGCTAATATATTTAATGCAAACGATAATAATTTCTCTTTGTTACATACGCAAATTTGAATAATCATAGGATACACTTTCATAAACTTAGCGTATGTTTTTTATCTTCTTTAGAATAGTTTTCGATAAACATTTTTGCTCTTACACATATTAATTATACACTTTTTTATGTTTTGTATATATATTTATTATAGATTATATATATAGGAAATTTCCCAAATATGGACCGATGGATAAAATAATATTGTTTAATGACTTTACATAATATGATTTAAGTATTATTTCATATATTACATCTCATTGAAAATTGATATAATTAAGATTATTATTATTGCCTGTTGGACTTTATAATTTGTATTAAAATCAAGCAATCCATATTATAGTATCTGTTTTCAAATTTCGTATTGTTTGATATTTGAGAAGAAATATATTTTTGTTTGAATTATTGTTTCTTTGTAAAGAAAATTTTATAATTTTTTGTGTGTTACTTAATAATTATAAGACTAATTAAAATAAACAAGACTGGTTATACAATATTGAATAAAAATTTATTTTAGAAAAAACCTTATATTAAGGTCCATATAAAGAAACTTTTATAATTATTATATTACAATATGAATAACACTTACTTAACAAACGTATTGACAGATGTCCAAAATATCTCATCGGGAATTACACTTTTTAACATCCGCCCTTTAACAGCTCCTATAAATATATAAAATGTATGCGTAATTATATACATTTCAAATAATTTTCATTCAAATTTAACCCATTATGTTCATATATTCGTAAGCATAGCTTGCCAATAATATTAAATATAAGAAATAATTATATTCTTAAAAAAATTATTTATAACAAGCATATAAGCAAAAAAGAACTAAATGTAAAATTGTATTTGATTAATTTGTTCTTATTGATATATGTTTATGGTTGTATGGCAATGTATAATTATTGTTTAATTATATTATTTACAAAATTATTTTTATAAATTTATATGTGTATATGTAAATATATATATAATATATATATATATATATATATATATATTGTATATATGTATACATATATACATATATGTATATATTTTAATTAATTCATAATTCAAATGTACATACATACATACCTTTAATAGGAAAAAAAGACAAAATTGATTGAACTTTAAATGTATCGCTTGTATCTTTCGTAAAATTATTTCTATCAATTGTAATGTTTGTTGTTAGAAAACAAGACTCATATTGAGCCTGAACTACGAACAAGTCCATCATCCGGAAATCTGGTAAAATCTACAGACAAATTGATGCAAGTAGGAATACTATGAGAGTTCTAACTCAGGTCCTCTGAGGGGGGGTGCGGGGCGCGGGGGGTTCTCCGCGGCGAGGGGTATGACGTCACGCGGGGCGGGGGTATCTCGTAGGCGCGGGGGCTGACGTCACGCGGGTGGAGGGGGATGTTTCGACAAAAGGGGGGGAGTTTTCTGAGTGCAATATTTGTAGATGGTATCTTTACGACTTTTTTATGAGGGTTCTTAGACATTTTCCCCAAAAAGGTATAGAACAAGCGCCGATGATTAACAATTTTGTACCCTCGTTAATATAATTTTATTACGGAAGCGCCGATGTCCGGCTGCTCGAACTTGTCAACGGAGCGTTCTAGAGTTCATTAAAACTATGTTTTTCATTTTATGGACATTTTATCATTAGGAAAGTAATGAAGATTTTAAGCCGACGCTGCGACGAACATGTCAAACGTGATTTAATAGGCCTCTACCTATTTGCGTTGACGTTCGGCAGCTTTGTACCCTCGCGGAAAATCTCCCATAAAAACGAGAGCGAAACATTTTTCTTAATATTTTTTAAGGAAGAATGCAACATATCGGCGCCAACGTTCGGCTGCTTTGTACCCTCGCAGAAAATCGGTCGTAAACGAGAGCGAAACATCTTCCTAAATATCTTTTTAAGGAAGAATTGCGATAATTTTGAGAGGGATGGGGGTTGAAACTTATGGAGAGAGTCTGTCTCCGCGTCAAAAAGTCTTTAGTATTCGTATAGCACAGATCAGAGTAAAAGAAATGGATGAAGATATTATTATGATTGAGGATAGTGATAATGACGAGGAAGTAATGATAGTCGAAGAAATTAATAATAGAATTGTAAATGTGATAAATGAATCTGATGATGAAGAAGTGATAGAGCCTCTTGAAGACTCTGATTATAATAGTGATGATTGTGAAGACTTTGCCGAAACAACTATACAATTTGTGGCACCGGTTGAGATGCTTACTATAAATGCATCGTTGAAAATGTGCGTTTTAAATTTGTTTTATGTACCTTGGGATAATATTAAACTGTGCACTAGCTGCTTTATAAGAAATGTGGAACTATTTCCAAACATTTGTGTTGTACGACAACATTATACGAGAATGTTTAACATAATAGAACAAGAATTGTGCAGCGTTTGTCGTGCCCCGCTATGTATGATATTTAGCCGGAACATGTGCTCGGTGTGTACGCATTGTAAGTATCAGTTTCTTATTTTTTTAAATATATTCTAAAATAAATTATAAACTATTAAAATAATTAATAAAAATTTTCTGTTATGCAGGAGTCCCCGCCCAGCCGTCGCCTCCGCTTCTCACAGCACCTAGCATTCGGCCGCCTCACCGCCTCGCATCCACAATCGTCGGCTTTACCATAGCCACCTCCACCACCGACAATTTTTATAAATTATGATATTCATTTATATTTTCATCTTTATATTTTCATCTTTATATTCTTATCTTTATATTCATTTATATATATTTTTAAAAATTTAATATCCATTTTATATTCACATTTATATATTCACATTTATATACATTTATATACATTTATATCCATTTATATTCTTTTAAACACACACACACACACACACACACAAATGTATAATACACATTTATTCATAATTAAAAATAATTAATATTAAATTAATATATTCATTTTAAAAATTCCTCTTCTTTTCCTTCACTGCGTCATCTCTCGCATGCGCCTCTCGCTATCTCTGTCTCTCGCGTTCACCTCGCGCTCTCTCTTTCTCTCCTAAGCGCTATCTCTCTAGCAGTCCCTAACCTCGCGTCATCTCTCTCTCTCTCTCTCTCTCTCTCTCTCTCTCTCTCTCTCTCTCTCTCTCTCTCTCTCTCCTCGCCGCAACATCTCTCTCCTTCACGTTCGCCTCACACCCTCTCTTTCTCTCGCGTTCACCTCGCGCTCTCTCTTTCTCTCCTAAGCGCTACCTCTCTCGCAGTCCCTAGCCTCTCGGTCCCTAGCCTCGCGATCCCTAGCCTCTCGGTCCCTAGCCTCGCGATCCCTAGCCTCTCAGTCCCTAGTCTCGCGATCCCTAGCCTCTCAGTCTCTAGCGTCACGTTCCCCCTTCTCCGCATGACGTCATCCCCGCAAGGACCTTACAACGAGCTACGTATGAGAGCTGAGACTGCTTACGGGTGGGAGAAAGATGGAGAATGGAAATGCATGCAAAAATTACATCATAATTTAGACTTTAAAAACTCTTTATTTATATTTTTTTTTTCTTACATATTATGGACTAAAAATTAAAGCTGCCAGCTCACAATCGATGAGTTGATGTTTATTGAAGGCGTCGCTAGCGCGTATTACATTTGATACTTCTTTAGGATTCTCTTCTTTAGGATCTCTCCTACATTGGACGCAATATTTGAAAATTGTGTAAATTTAACATCGACTGTCTCGGTAATTTTAACCAATCGATCAAAAGATACATCAATGCATGGATCGAGATCGAACATACGGTGTAACGTCGATTCGATCATCATCATGCATACATTTGAAGATTCGAGACTTATGAGTTTGGCGTTGTTAATCGTATGAACTCGCATTGTTAGCGGTCCAACGCTTATAAAACTGTGAACATCATTAGAGTCGTTCCGAAGAAAATTTTAAAGTATCATCGAATATGAAATTTTTATGCTTTTATTCCATATATTCCTACAATTTTTTTTTAAGATCTTATATTGAAAATTATTGTACGGAATTCACAAATTTGACATAATAACTTTATAAAAGCGTATTTATTTCGTTTTTAAATCGGATTTTTTTTTTTTTTATGCAAAGAATAATATTATAAAATCGTAAATCCCCTTACTAATCTTGATCATTGAATAAATCTTACTATTTATCTACATTTCCCTTCAATCAGAAATTTATATAAATTTAAAATCATACTATATTATCGTATGCAATTAATTACAATTGCGATTTAGTGCGATTATTTATATTTATAATAAAAAATGGAAAAATGTTTATATTTGTTTTATTTGAATATAAATGCATAACGAGAAGACTAGAGGAGACCGGGGCTAGTAGGCTCAGTTCAAAGATATTATAAAATACCTCTTTTGTTATAAAATATTTTTTGTTTGTTTTGAACACGCGTTTAGATTGGTCATCACTAATTAAATAAAAATATATTATATAACTAATTTTTATCAGATCTATATTGATGTTTTATTTCTTCTAATATAACAATATTGATATGTGTGCAATTGAAAACTATTAAAATCATCAAAAAAGCCCGATCTCTAAAAGTTAATAAATTATATAATTTTTTCCGTGATTCACATATATGGCACCACTGTGCGACATCTCTCTCGCGCTATCTCTCGTAAACACCTCACGCTCTCTCTCTCTCTCTTTTAAGCATTCTCATGGTCCTTTCCGCAGGTATAAACAAAACAGCGTATGGCGTATAGCATTACGGTGAGCGCTGATGTCCAACCGCTCGAATTTATAAACAGATATTTATTACTACGATTTATCTGAGGGGATGGGGCTGAAGCTTATGGAGAGAGGGTCTGTCTCTGCGATGTTCATCACAAAGTTTAAAGCAGTCGCTGAGCTAAGTATCGCTAAGTGTCATCGAGCTAAGTTATTAAGTGCAGTGCAAAATGCCTTTAGATCGGGACATTTTGGGCCCAAATTTTTTTTTACCAAGAATATCCTTAGGACTTCATGAAATAATAGACATAATATCTTGGAAGACCCACCTGCTAGAAAATTTATTGAGGACTCTGTTCCTTATATTCACAATGCCGGTAAGTTTTTATTATTATATAATAAATTTGTTTATTAATATTATCTACCAAATTTGTCGATTTTCAGAAAATAACCGAGGAATCCATCCAAATCGGTGGATACCTTAATCATCGGCATATAGAACAAGTACGAAATTATCGGTGGTGCGATCGGCGGGAATTGGCCGAGCTATGGGACGACGCGGAGGGGATCGTGGAATGGGCACAGGATTACTAGTGAGATGACGTCTTCTGCCTCAGAAAATTATTCGGCGAGGAATCATATCCTCCCGAACCTGTCAGGGAGGAATTATGGGTCTAGTGAGTATCTCTTTTTAATTTTAAATATTATTAAAATAATAAAATAATTAATAAAAATTTTAAATTTTTTAAGTTGTTTTTATATCGCTAGTACAATAATCAAAGGGGTAGTTGTAAATTAATCGACCAAACTAGCCAAAATTTGTTTATTTAATAGAAGTTACAACGCTTCGATCATATGGTTGTGGTCCTTTTCAAGTATAAACTGAAATAATAATTAATTTAAAAAAAACGGTTTGAATACAAAAAACAGTAATATACATAAATGGATTTGCTATAAAATTTTGAGTACATACGTTCTTATTGAAACACTTCACAAATTTAAGTTAAAACAAATCATTAACATCTTGTTGAATTTTAAAGAGAGAGAAACATTGTATCAGTATGAAACTTTGTCAGGGACTGAAATATAAAAATAGGAAACCAAGCTAAACGACCTTTATTATTTTGTCATAGATTTTATTTAAGCTATCTGTGTCCTTTTGTAGGTTGATTGTATTATTGAATTTTTTAATATACAACATTTCCGCGATTTCTCTCTTTTTCACATATTTCTCATTATATAATATATTAGGTTTTGTCCAAATCAAATTCATGTCCGAATTCCAATTTATGTTTACTTATAACGGAATGATTGGTTTCATGCAATTTTATATTGTTAAAATGCTCTTTCACTCGAGTACGTAAGCGCCTTTTTGTTTGGCCGATATATGACGCATTACAGTTTTTGCAATCTAATTTATATACAACATTAGTTCTCTGATCATTATGTAAACTATCTTTACCACGTTTAATCAATGTATTTAGCTTTTTTTTTTTGGTTATTTTATAGACGTTGAAGCCCATGCCACGCATAACACGACATAGATCATAACTCACATCTTTAGCATATGGCAATGAAATAAAAGATGTTCTGTCAGATTGTCCACTATTCATATCACAATCATTAATGTGATTACGAATTTTTTATACATTAATTCTTTTTTGTATATGTCGTTTGATGATGTGTTTAGGTTAAACAATTATTAAGTAAGATATCATTCACCATCTCAATGTTTTTATGATGGAAAATGTCATTGGATAGTAGAATGACATGATCAACCAGATTATAAATAGTATTAATTTTATATTTTAAAGGGTGGTTAGAAAAAAAAAGTTTATATATCTTCCAGAACATGTAGATTTCCTGTACCAATTAGTAATGAGTCTATTGTCTGAACGAATGATCGTTGTATTTAGGAAATTAATGGAAGAACTGACTTCAATTTCATATGTGAAATTTAAGCGTTGGTGGTAATTATTAAAAGTCATTAATATCTCATCTATTTTTGTACGTGGCAATATAGCAAAAAAGTCGTCTACATATCTATAATATATGGGGACAGTGAAACTTAACAAACTTAAACATTGTGTCTCCAAATCATCCATCACAATATCTGCTATGATAGGTGATAAAAGAGAACCCATCGGGCTGCCAAATATTTGTTCATAAAACTGACCATTGAAGCTGAAACTAGTTGAATCTAAAATCAATTCTATTGAATGTAAAAATTGAGCTAAATTGAAATTTGTGTTCTTAGCAATGTCAATCCAACGTTTTTTAACGGCATTTAAAACCAACTCTTTAGGAATATTTGTGAATAATGAACTAACATCTAAAGATATCATTATATCATTATCATTAATAAAAGTATCTTTAATATTTTTAACGTTTATCGCTCGTTTATCGCAGTCTGTAACCTTAACTCAGAAACGGCAACGAACGGGTCAAAAACGACTCAGAAACAGCTTTGAACGGGTCAGAAACGGCTTTGAACGGGTCAGAAACGGCAACGAACGGGTCAAAAACGACTCAGAAACAGCTTTGAACGGGTCAGAAACGGCTTTGAACGGGTCAGAAACGACTACGAACGGCTCAGAAACGGCTTTGAACGGGTCAGAAACGATTACGAACGGCTCAAGAACGGCAACGAACGGGTCAAAAACGACTCAGAAACAGCTTTGAACGGGTCAGAAACGGCTGCGAACGGGTCAGTAACGGCTACGAACGGGTCAGGAACGGCTACGAACGGGTCAGGAACGGCTACGAACGGGTCAGGAACGGCTCAAGAACGGGTCAGGAACGGCTACGAACGGCTCAAGAACGGGTCAGGAACGGCTATTGAAGAACGACAAACGAAAATGAATCATAAAACGAGCGACAAACGGCGATCGAGAAAAACCGACGAAGCGATGAAACAACATAGTTTGGAGAAACGGCAGTTGGTGAACGAACTGCACGCGCCGGCAAGGAAAAATTTTCCCCGAAGACACGTCATAGTGCGGGGATACGATGACCTGTGGCAAGCTGACATCGTCGAGATGCGTCCGTACTCTCGTTTCAACAGAGGTTACCACTACATACTCACCGTCATCGATGTGTTGAGCAAGTACGCGTGGGCCATACCACTCAAGAGTAAAGGTGGAAGCGAGACGGCTGACGCTATCGCCGAGATAATTCGAGATAGCAAGAGATGCCCGAGAAACATGCAAACCGATATGGGGAAAGAATTTTATAACGCCGACGTGCAACGGCTTATACGGAAACATAACATCAATCACTATTCTACATATTCGGTATTGAAGGCATCGGTTGTGGAGCGATTCAATCGCACGCTGAAGAACGACATGTGGAAGATGTTTACGCTGAACGGAACTTACAAGTGGATCGACGCGTTGGCGGAACTCGTATCGGATTACAACGCGCGCAAGCATCGAACGATCGGCATGCGACCCGTCGACGTCACCCCCGCGATCGCTGATAAACTTTTAAAAACGGTATATAGTAACATAAAGATTGCCGCTCCGGCAAAGTTCAAAGTAGGTGACCCGGTACGCGTTAGCAAGTACAAGAAACTTTTTGAGAAGGGTTACACACCAAATTGGACAACCGAAGTGTTTAAAATTGTTAAAGTGCAGCGTACTAATCCCGTAACCTATCTACTCGAGGACTATCGCAAAACATCTGTCGCTGGAGCGTTTTACGAGCACGAGTTGCATAGCGCGAATTATCCGGACATATATCTCGTAGAGAAAGTACTGCGCAGGAGGGGTGACGAGGTTTACGTAAAATGGCTGGGATTTGACAATTCGCACAACTCTTGGATACATAAGGACAATGCAATTTAATTCATACAAATTGTATTTATTAATTACTCAAAAATTAAAAAATATATAATGTGTACAACAAATAAAAGTATTTGAAATATTACAATATACATGAAATATGTGAAATACAAAATCTTTATTAATACATCCTTTCCGTTCCAATATATGAAATACATACACATATGTTACATAACATATCGCACATACATTATATTACATTATATTTTATAAGGGTATCTGATAATGTCCCCATGGTAATGTGTCGGTCGAATCAGGTATGATATACCGCTTATCGTCGTATGGACTTAGAGCAATTTTTGTCTCGCAGATGGTGTATACTTCATGCAATTTCGACCTAATACATGACTGACTACGTGTCATTTCAATCTCGTCGTTCAGGCACCGCGTATAATCGTCGAATGTTATCGTTCTCGCGACAACGTTACTTTTGACACCTTTAACCTTTTTTGTATCTTTCTTACCATCTACTCGCAAAGCGTACATTTTTGCTCTAAGTCCTACAAATTCAGTCATTATCGCGCCATTATTTTCATCCTTCATTAGACCTGGCACCTTTTTATTCACAAGCGGTATACTGTACGCGTTGTCAATTGGATAATCGCTCGTATCGAATCTAGCGATATCGCGTTTCATATTTTCATACACGTCTTCGCATTTAATATGATATATTAAACTATCTGTATCGGTGTACATTACCCGACATCTGTCACGATAGAGCGGTGACATGTACTCGTGATGAAATTCGTACAGACACACTTTCGATATGTCGAGTATACACATACCAACATAGATTGGTTTGTTAAATTTTACTTCTAGTTTACGTAATTCTACGGCAATTAAATTTTCTGAAAAGACGCTCCTGCTATGGAAATTTGGTTTCGCTATCATCGCCTCTGCTCCGTATCGTCCGTCCCACTTTGTCAATAATTTTACATCTACATGATTACGCACATTTTCCATCGTTTTGCCAAATACCGCGTTGTTCATCAATTTGTACAAATTTTTCTCAAAATCATTTTTCGCTTGTGTTCTAAATTTTGTATTTAGTTCAATGTAATCGCGGAGCCATGCGGATTGAGTGAATTGTAATACGCGATGTATTTTTGTAACGCGAAGGCCGTGACGCGTGCACTGCTGCAGGTTGCGGTAGTGTATGACGTAACGCTTCTTATCATATAGCGTTGCGAGAAGCTTATCTTCCCGCTTGCCGGGCGGTTTGTCACGTGTCGGGCAAAACAGTAGGTCAGTGTGCGTGTCGTGAAGATGTTGTGGATACTCTAAATCTACTTCGAGGATATAGCCTGTAGGTGAATCGAGCGCTATTGACGAGATGTCAAAGTTAGATACATCGTCGACCCATCGAAAATCGGCATAAGGCAGTGGTTGACACATTGCCCATCCATACAAATTATTTACATCTAAATACATTAAATATGATGATGGTTTCGATGGATCATATGACTGCATGTACTTGTTATTAGCATGCGCGTATCTTCCTGAACATTGACTTAGACCGCCGCGTATACCCCGTTCAATAAACATAACCATATCGATATCGGTAAGCAGTTCGAAATTTACGCATGTATGTTTTAACATAGCGTGTATACCCAGGAAGAGTATAATAATACGTAGGGTCGAGTCCGTAACTCGCGATGCAAGTGTCGCGAAAGTTTTCAAATATATCTGCCAACAACAAGACATCAGTTTTTAAGTACAGATCGCTGTATTCACCCAAGGTTTGAATGGAGAACTGCTGCCACACGTTGACGGCGTGTGCGTAGTCGCTCTCGGATACAGTGTCACTGGTTAAAGAACTGTAAAACGATTCGCGTGGTGGTAAACGCGTGTCCTGCAGCCTGTCCACGCAGTCAATGTACTCGTACGGAAAGACACCTTTTCGCGTTAATAATTCAAAATTGTTAGCGGATAATGCGGAAAAATTGGAACGCAAAATTTTTAACTTATCCTTATTCAAAAAAGATGCCAATTTGTCAAGACTAGCACTGAGAAATTTGTATGAATCGATGAATCGTAATTTCATGCAAGCTTTCCGATCTTTATCGTCGTCGGTACTATTGACAGTCTTCGTAAATGAAATGTATTTTTCTTTTGTTATTGGAAGCACATCTACGCGTCCTTCATACGCGGTAGCTATTTCTTTTATGATAAAATGTGCGTCATAGCCGGATAGATTATGGAAAACTACAGGAATGACATAAGAGTCTTTGTAGTTTAGATTACAGTTTGAGTGCGCGGGACCCCTGTATCGCCCGGTCAGATGACAATGATCGCGTACGCGTGTATCATCCGGCGCAAACGGTTTTTCGCAAATGTGACATTGCGTGACGCTATGAAATTTTTCCCATTCATCTTGCGTTAATTTTGTCATGTGGACATTATCAGACAAAATACCCTTTACGCGATGCGCTAAATTTTTAAGTTCTTCGGCGAACCATGAAACGCAATCGATACTACGGCGAGAATTATACGCGGATAACGAGTTGTCGTACGAACATTGCACGTAATACCCAACGCTAAATACCTCGTGATGTTGGGAGTATGACGCATGTTCCGGCGTCTTCTTCAGCACACACTCCAAGTCGGCGTACACCACGAAGGGAAATCACTCCTTTCTGTTGTAGTTGTCGAAGTCGAGCCACTTGTCTTTATCGCTTGGTAATCGGATAGCGCAGTCGTTCATTTCTCGACAGTCCGCAATGTGAGCCTCCAATTTTTCGCTCAAATTAAAGAAGTGCAAGCATCTGTGAAAAAAAAATTACAATTTTATTTACAATTTTATTTAAAATTATTATATAGTTTGCAATAAATATACATACCGATCGCAGATATATTTTTGACCATTGTGTTTGCTCAGTTGCGTGCTGACAAGCCGAGATAGATTTTTTATATACGCGAAATGCCCAACGCTGTCGTCCTCCTCCACATACAGCATATTTACATGTTTTTCTCTCTTCCGATCGGTGAGATCTGTATCGGAAGAATAGATAATTCCTTCTTCCTCTCAATGCCGTAGACGTTGATTGAGATGTTATTTGCCAGTTCAAACTTTTTAATTTGGTTTAACGTCATCGGAAACTCAATGTTTTGTAAATTTAGCACTGTCGTGTAATGAGGATATGAAAATTCCCGTGTCACATTTCTTTCGGCGGGGTACAGAGCGGCCACCACTGACCACGCGAAACATGCATTGTCTTTAGACTGCACGTTCACCACTGCTCTCTTCGTCATAATTTCTCGCGGTAAGTTTAGATAACATCCCGCGCGCATAGGATTGCACTTGTTGACGTTGACCGTAAGATCAAGGATTCGTGACAATGCCCATCCGCTATCACGTTCCTGAAACTCTTCGAGAGACGCCAATGTGGATTCGATGACATGCCGCTCATACCACTCGTGTAAATCGGACGTGCGAAAGAGTTCATAATTTCGCGTGTTAATACTTTTGTTGGAGCGCATATCACCTGTCACAAACTCACCGTTGAACACGGTATTTACTTTTGCACAGTTGTGTATTTTTATAACATCTTGCACTTGCTCGAGTACTACACTACTAGCGTCTTCCAAAAATTGTCGCGGTTCGATATAGTCTGCGTTAATCACCGCACCTGTCAGTATCCGATTTTCGAACGCGGTATCGATCTCTCGCCAAACGAGTCTTCCCGTGTTATTATCGCCACTGTAATTACCGCCACTGTAATTACCACCACTGGGTATAAACTGTCTCTGCAATCGAGTCTTTGCACCCTCGAGTCGCGCGATTCTAGCAACCAAAGATTGTCTATATCCAATGGAGAGTCGCGGACGCTTGATACGACTGCGTTCTTCGAGCAGTTTGATAAAGTCCTCGCAGCGCAGCGCCCATTCAAAATATTCGCCCAAGGTGGTGACTTGGCGGGACCGCTCCAACAGGTCGCGTTCGTTCTGCTCGATGTTTTCCATTATTTCTTTTATTCACTATTATACCACTAACACTTCTAATACAAGAAAGTAACCACTAAACTTTTTTCACCGCTGCATCTATGCGCTTTCAAATCGTACTATGGTTTGACGCGCTCTCATCCTCCTTATATACATATATTTCACCTAATTCTATCTTCTTTTCTAACATTTGGCGTATCTCAAAAGATAGTTTCCCGAGATATCGGTTTTATGGATAGAGGAGTAAGGACACAAGCTGCCGAACGTTGGCGCCGATACGTTGCATTCTTCCTTAACAAATATTAAGAAAAATGTTTCGCTCTCGTTTTTATGGGAGATTTTCCGCGAGGGTACAAAGCTGCCGAACGTCAACGCAAATAGGTAGAGGCCTATTAAATCACGTTTAGACATGTTCGTCGCAGCGTCGGCCCTAAAATCTTCATTCCTTTCCTAATGATAAAATGTCTATAAAATGAAAAACATAGTTTTAATGGATTCTAGAACGCTCCGTTGACGAGCAGCCGGACATCGGCGCTTCCGTAATAAAATTATATTAACGAGGGTACAAAATTGTTAATCATCGGCGCTTGTTCTATACCTTTTTGGGGAAAATGTCTAAGAACCCTCATAAAAAAGTCGTAAAGATACCATCTACAAATATTGCACTCATACGTAGCTCGTTGCACGGCTTTGTGGGGGATGACGTCATGCGGGGTAGGGGGAACGTGACGCTAGAGACTGAGAGGCTAGGGATCGCGAGACTAGGGACTGAGAGGCTAGGGATCGCGAGGCTAGGGACCGAGAGGCTAGGGACTGCGAGAGAGGTAGCGCTTAGGAGAGAAAGAGAGAGCGCGAGGTGAACGCGAGAGAAAGAGAGGGTGTGAGGCGAACGTGAAGGAGAGAGATGTTGCGGCGAGGAGAGAGAGAGAGAGAGAGAGAGAGAGAGAGAGAGAGAGATGACGCGAGGTTAGGGACTGCTAGAGATAGCGCTTAGGAGAGAAAGAGAGAGCGCGAGGTGAACGCGAGAGACAGAGATAGCGAGAGGCGCATGCGAGAGATGACGCAGTGAAGGAAAAGAAGAGGAATTTTTAAAATGAATATATTAATTTAATATTAATTATTTTTAATTATGAATAAATGTGTATTATACATTTGTGTATGTGTGTGTGTGTGTGTGTGTGTGTGTGTTTAAAAGAATATAAATGGATATAAATGTATATAAATGTGAATATATAAATGTGAATATAAAATGGATATAAAATTTTTAAAAATATATAAATGAATATAAAGATAATATAAAGATGAAAATATAAAGATGAAAATATAAATGAATATCATAATATATATAAAAATTGTCGGTGGTGGAGGTGGCTATGGTAAAGCCGACGATTGTGGATGCGAGGCGGTGAGGCGGCCGAATGCTAGGTGCTGTGAGAAGCGGAGGCGACGGCTGGGCGGGGACTCCTGCATAACAGAAAATTTTTATTAATTATTTTAATAATTTATAATTAAAAAGAAATACTTACTAGTTCCAATTTTCCACCACAGGTTCTGGTGGATATGGCTCTAGGCCAAACAGTTCCCGAAGAGCATACATGTTCTCCCATAGCCAACTGTTATTGGCATCCATTTCCCGCGCCTCTGCAGTTTCGCACCACATTTCTGCAAACATTTGTCGATGTTCCCACCTCAGCATTCTCACCCACTCTCGTTCAGTTAAACCTTGCTCCACCACGTGTTGCGACCGTAAATTTTGCACAATGTTATAGATCATCTGAAAAATATGAATATTTAATATATATCTAAACATATTGCAATATTCTGTACAATAGTTTTAAATAAATTGTACAACTTACTATTTCGGGGAGCGTACGGCGCAGAAAACCTCCAGTCATTTTTTTCACTATTTTTTTACACTCACTTCGCTCGGCGACTGTTCGAGACTTTTTGATGTGGAGACAGACTCTCTCTCCATAAGCTTCAACCCCCGTCCCTCTCAAAATTATCGCAATTCTTCCTTAAAAGATATTTAGGAAAATGTTTCGCTCTCGTTTACGACCGATTTTCCGCGAGGGTACAAAGCTGCCAAACGTCAACGCTTTTACATTTGCACCCCTATAAATAACGTTTGACATGTTCGTCGCAGCGTCGGCTTAAAATCTTCATTCCTTTCCTAATGATAAAATGTCCATAAAATGAAAAACAGTTTTATGGCTTCGGGTAGCCATAAATCACAAAGATAATCAGTTGCCGAACATGCTTAGACCCCCCCCCCCTCCTTTGTCGAAACATCCCCCTCCACCCGCGTGACGTCAGCCCCCGCGCCTACGAGATACCCCCGCCCCGCGTGACGTCATACCCCTCGCCGCGGAGAACCCCCCGCGCCCCGCACCCCCCTCAGAGGACCTGAGTTAGAACTCTCATAGTATTCCTACTGATGCATCCCCGAATAAATATAAAATAGTAAAAGAAAATCACATTAATAATACGTAATAATGTATAAAATTATTAGTTATTAAAATAGTGTTATAAAAAAAATAGTATTATAGTTATTAAAATAGTGAAAACAAAAATAATATAATGACATCTCTTCTATATCTTTATCGAATGAGAAGGTAATTTTTCAAAAGTTTTTAGCTTGTCAGAATCAAATTTCAACCAAAATTTTCTTATAATATTAACGTTAGAAATTAATGTTATAATACAAACCTGGTCGACGATATACGTTTCGAGGAACAGAATAAAGCCTTCATTTAACCACCAGTGAGACAAATGAAGCGGATCGAAGAAATTACTATACCACTGAAATACTATATCATGAGCTATTAAGTGCATCATTATAAATTTATGCGCAGGAAGATGTAATTTCTCGTTGTAGGTAATATCAGCAACTGAAAATTGTTCGTAAATAATTTGATTATATCGAAACATTTTGTTTAAACTTGCATATATTGCTTATGTAAAAATTAAAAAAATATGTTTTACATACATATATTTAAAAAGCACAATTCCAGTGTTGTTAAACATAAATAAAATTTTAATAAAGATAAGACTTGATTAATTAAACTTTGACAAGCAAAAAAGTGGTCATTTTTTGTAACAATTTATTTAATGTATTATATGTGTTAATTATAAATAATTATTTCATATAAATCTTTTTTTTCAAAGTTGAAATAAATATGGTAATTTTTTTTTCCAATATTTTTGTTATTATTATTTATTTTTTGAAGTGACAGAATAAGCCTTCTGGCGATTTTTCGATTAATATATACAAAAATATAGAAATTATACTCATACAATAAGTTCAATAATAAGAACAGAAACATTAAATAAATATATCTCTAAAAATATATCTTTAACGTAAAAACTAAAAATTGTGTCAAATCGTTGATAATATTTGAATTCTTAGTTTGATATAACAACGAAAGTTTCTCAATCATTGTATGTCTATTACATAATATTAACTTAACATTAAATTTAACAAGGTCTATTACATAATATTAACTTAATATTAAATTTAACAAGGATTGGTGAAAGGGTTTATTTTTTATAAAGTTTTTATAAAATTAAAAAAAAATTAATATGGTTATTTTATTTTCTGTGAATTTTGAGATATTAGACAAATATTTTTACATAAATGTAAATTATTCATTATTTGTATTTATTATAGTAAATATTATATATACATGTGTTTTATCGCGTCATTAATTATAATTGCTTATAAAAATTATTTGATCATCGATAATAGCACATATTTTCAAATTCCATAAAATATACTACTTACTAAATTGTTAATATAATAATTAAATAATTGGATAAATACTGTTATAATTCTGTATTTAATTAAGCCATCAAATGGAACAATAGAAATTAGAAAATGCATACTTTTGAATTTTTAATTTTAAAAATAATAATATAATAACTATTAAAATGAGAGGCTCTAGTAATAAATAATATAATAAAAGAGGGCTAATTGAGAGCCAAGCGTGGTAATTAGTACGCTGATGTGTTCTATTAAAATAATTTTATTTGTTGTACGTTTCGGTCCTCATTTTTGAACCATCTTCAGCATGTGAGTAAAATCTAAACAAAGTTCTAAACAATACAGTGGCCCGTGTAAGTGGAGATGTTCGATCTCTTCGATTACTGGATTAAGATGCGGATTTTGGTCGCGATGGGCCACTGTATTGTTTAGAACTTTGTTTAGATTTTACTCACATGCTGAAGATGGTTCAAAAATGAGGACCGAAACGTACAACAAATAAAATTATTTTAATAGAACACATCAGCGTACTAATTACCACGCTTGGCTCTCAATTAGCCCTCTTTTATTATATTAATAATATAATATTTTAAAGATATATTCATATATGTGTACAATTATTTTTAGAATATATGTATTACTTGTAAATAATCAGGCCCCAGGTCCGCCAAATTTTGTTTTTGAAATTCGGAATGGCGACATAATCCACTTTTGAAACATTTTTCAGGATATTCCATTCGTTATTTAAACGCGAAATTACCATTGCAGCAACATATAGACCTAATTTCAGGTTGGGTGCGAAATCCGGTCTGCACCACGTCTTAATGACAGGCTCTTTCGGAACAACATGGATCGGATGCAAATGGTGAATATAATATATCAAAAGTGCTACGTCGTTTGGAGATATTTCGGGTGTCGTTTGAAAATGAGTAATCATTATCGTGTCAGCTATAAATTCGTATTCTCGTTCCGGCATATTCGATAAAGCTTTGTATTCTTTATCATGTTCTACAGAAATGGTAAAGGTGGCACTTAATTCCGGCTCGTCCAAACATGGAAATAATTCTCGGGCTGTTCGCGGCTGGTTTAGTATCGCCATCATCCACCTACTACATTTTAATAACATATACTATTATAGAGAATGACAACTTTACAGCAATTACTAGTACAATAATTATTATAAAAAACTTTGCAGAATGTACCGATAGCGCGATATATAAATAATGTAAAAAAAATGATAATATTTGTCGCCAATTATTCATTATTATTTATTATTATATGTATTTTGTTACACATATATGTATATATATGTACAAACATACACAACAGAACAAATATACTATTATTTTTTAATTTATATATGTATATACAGGGTGTTTCATATTATTTTTGACAATCAAATATTTCGATATCATGTAATTCCAGAAAAAAATGTTTCAAACAAAAATTGTATGGCTTCAAGGGGGACATAAGATAGTGGCAAAGATTTTAACCTTGGGTTTGTTTACAGATCACATAAAAGTATTAAGGTAAGATTATCGAAAACTGAATATATCACAGAATATTTTACATCTAATGTAAAAAAATTTATAACTTTAAACCTTATAACTCAAAAAGTACTTGAGAGAAAAATATTTTTTTATAATGTTTTGGAAAGCTCTCGAAATAAGCTACAATAATATGCAATGAAAAATAGTAGATTCCATTTAAGAAATTGAAGGTGATCTTTACGTGATCTTTAAATGACTGTCCAAGGTCAAACCAATGACACTATTTTATGGTCCCCTTGAAACCATACAACTTTTGTCTGAAACATTTTTATTTATATGTATATATGTGTGTATATATGTGTGTATATATATATATATATATATATATATATATATATATATATATATATATATAATATGTTTATTATTATGCAATATACAAATATTTTTATATAATTTATATACATTTATTTATTGCTTATTTTTAATATATTTTTATATTTTTATATTTACTCACTCTTTCTGTTTATGTTCGTACCAATAAGTTCGCAAAAACCCTGATCGTGGAGCATCTTTATATCGTAAAAATATAAAGTTTTCAAATTCTATATTCACAATATAATATCCATATTCTAAGTTATTATCAGGCCTTAAATGCTTGGCGAAATTAAAAATAACAGTTCCATTTGTGTATTTTCTTATATTATTTACTCTATAGATTTTTGAATTCATTACCGACATCATATTCACTTTCCGTACAAATATATAAGTTGCTGAAAAGTTATGTTCTGTGTTGCACAATTATTGAAAACTATAATACTGGACTTCCCCTCTAACACATATCTTGGTTCCAGTAGTAGTTTTAGTTTCAAATCATAATGATATGGTTTCAGACAGTTTGACGAAAAAGCCACTGCCATTACAACGATGTGTAATAAAATATTTAATGACAGTTTTAGGAACATCATGTCATTTCTTGCTTCAAATATCTGCAAACACATATTTTTATTAACATTGAAATAAGAAACAAAAATGGACAACAAGTAAATATAAGAAAAATGCAAAACTGTCGACTTCTGTCGGAGGAAAGGTAAACATATAAAAAATTGCAGCAATTTAAAAAAATATACAATCTATTTAAATAGCTGTAAACTTTTACGAATATTTCTTTATATATATTGCGTTTTATATTAAGGCTTTTTGGTACTCGCCACTGCACGTTAGTTTGTGACGTCAGAGGCGAGAAAATACACGTTGAGAATATTTGCGCGCCATTTTTTCTAAATAAATAGATATTTTGATGAAACATAACTTTAGATGGTTTTAGCACACATTTAAAATACTTTTTTCAAAAAAAGTTGTTTTTCTTTGACAGTTAATCAACAATCGTAAAATAATTGAAACAGCAGACTTTATCATGCGGAAAGGCTGCGTATGTCAAAGACGGACTGGGCCTTATTTCACAGTCCACTTTAGTTGTTGATTGATTATAAGAAAAAAATGATAGTTTTCTTAATATTTAGAAATACACTAAAACCTCTTCTAAAATTGTATTTTATCAAAATATCTTTTTATTTGAAAATGACACGCAAAAATTTTTAGCTTGTATTTATTCGCCTTTTTGTTAAATGTTGTGTCTTTGTTAAGAGTTAAATACACCCGGCCAAAAAAAAGTGGTACACTTAAGAAATAGTAAAAAATTGTGAAAGTTCAAGAATTTATAATTCAGCTAATAATTATGATATCGAGGTATTTAAAAAACGAAAATGAAGCTTTTTGCCTGCAGTGTAAAAAAATTTTAATGCCGATTACGTGAAATAATCAGTTTTGCAATAAAAAAATGACAAAGTGAGAACCTTCAAAACTGATATATAGAAGGTCCACTTTTTTATATTGCACGGCGTGAATCAGTTGTAGCTCAATGAAATAAAAAGCACATGAAAATTCAAACTTTTCCCTTTGCGCTTCAGCGGAACTTGATACGATAATTTTTCGTTGAGTTATCTCATTTTGAAAATAGTCGATTTTTTGACGCAAAAATTATGATTTCATATGTGTATCTGCTACCTTTATCAATTCAAACCGTTGCAAATTTATTCAAAAATGTTGCATCAAATGCGAAATTTATATCATAATTTATCCTTTAAAAACCGACTTTGTACAAATTGAGATAACTCGCCGAAAAATAATCATATCGTGTTCCGCGCATTTTAAAAGGAAAAATTTGACATTTCAAGTGCTTTTTATCCCATTGAGCTACGTCAACTGATTTACGCTGTGCAATTCAGAAAATTGAACTTTTTATTTATCAGTTTTGCAGGTTCACGCTCTTATTTGTCATTGTAAAACTGATCATTCCACGTAATTGGCACTAAAATTTTCTCAAACTATAGACTTCAAGCCTTGTGTATTGGCCTTGTTGTTATTAGTTTGACATATATTTATCAATATGTTATTATAATATCAGAATTATCTGTGTCATTTGTAAGTCATATACATATACAAATAGGCTACATTCCGAAAGTCACTGCCAGTATTGGAAATCTATAGTTAGGTATATTGTAGAAAAAAAAAAAACAAATAGCTGTTGCAAACTTTTAAATTTATTTCAAATTTTGTTTGATATACGTTTTATGAGCAAATCAAATTTGGCTTAAATAAAAGACGCCAAAAAAACTCTTCATTATTGTTGTATACACATCTTTTCCAAGAAAAATTTACATTTATTATGCTTGTTTTTTTTATATTTATTACATAATATATTACATTATATAACATAATATAACATAATTATACAGGAGACATTGACTCTCAATATATATCTATTAGAAATTAAATGTATTAAACAGAGCAATTTGTTTTTGTAATTTGTTAAAATAATTAAAAGATGTTATTACAATTCAGATTCAAATGTTTTTACGTTAACTGCAATGTGGAGAGAACAAGGACAATAATTGATATAAAAAAATATAAACGTTTTCTAAGAAACTAAATGAAATATTTTCTAGAAAATGAATATTCTTTAGTCATGCTTTTTTACATATATTTTTATACATATATGTGTAAAGAGAATTATTAAATATTTAAATATTCATTATTTTACTTACATTGTTTGTTGAAACACGAACCGTTATTTTATATAGCTAAAAGTGGCAGCCAAACGTATCACTTAATCTCGAACTTATCTCTTGGAACGACCATCGAATACTGACGGTATCATGACATATGAAATACACAATGTCATGTAAATATCTCCTTAATACTCGCTTATAACTCGAATATTATTGGTTCCTCGACATTTTCGCTTAGGAAAAATCTTAATTTATATAATAAAACTGTATTCTATATTAATTCTTTTTTGGAGAAGATTATTACGACTCTCATGTGAAAAATATAATTTAAATTTTCTAATACATTTAAGATCAGAAACGCAAATAAAAATTAACTCTATCCCAAAACTAAACTAACAAAGGCAATGAATTTTCTTGAAACTTGCACACTGTCTTATTGGTTTGAAAATTTTAAATTGTGAAATTAAATTTACTTTGATTATATTGTGAATTCACATTACTATTTATTCACAATACTATTTATTCTATTTATATGTATATTTTTTATTTCGACTTCTTCGTTTTCTTGTACTTTCTGTATATATTAAAAACGCTTTAAAAAAAAACACACACACACAAACAGTTATTTTGATTATATATATTATCAGATAAGTAAGTGCTAATAATTTTTTACGACTTGTATTGTAATTTCTGATTTTTTTATTAATAATGTAAAACAACATTAATGTTTTATTAGATACATTTTGAAATTAAAAATACAAATACTATAAAAACTATTCATGTTATAAATAATTTGAATTATAAATGATAATAATAATAAATATTATTGATAAATGGAAAATAATAATAATAAATACTGAAATATCGAATACAGAATAAATTATAGCACATATGGTAAATAAATACTACTTACGAGAAAAATAATGAAAAATAAAGAAAAAATTTTTAATTTTTGTTTAAAGCTAATTTTTAAACCAAATTAATTTTATTATTGTGGTAATGTGAATCAATATACCAAACTAATTATACCAAACGCTATACCAAAAGCTATTCGTGTGTAGCTTTACTACAACAAAGCAATTGAATATTTACCTTAGATTTTGATGATAAAAAAAATATGCGGAATATAAATTATACTTGTACGGAAAAGTTATATTCAATTGAATTATTTTAGTTCTATCATGCAAGCTAAATTGTGTCCTCATACAGTTAAATCTGTAAACAACATTTACTATTTATTACTTTATTTTTCAAAAATATCAAGTTTAATACGAGATATCAAAGTAAAAATGAATTTTTCTTTTTCACATATATCCATTTAATGTAATTATATATTTCTGTCACGTATATATTATAATTATTAATATATGTTTATTTAAGCAAGGTTAATAAAAATAAAATCTCAAATTGAGATTTATTTAATTTTTTGTTATTGTACCAAGAAAAGTGCCACATGCATTATGAATTAGTTTCAACAAAAAATTAATTTTTTCTTTATATTGACGCATTAATATCAGTATCTTACTTGCCCGTTGAAATTTAAAGGCTTTTACAATTAGATTTTTTGTCAAGAAAAAGATATATTTAAGGAAATTACTTAACACAAATAATTAATTATTGTTTCCCAATATAGATTCTAAATTAACTACTCGTTACTGTCATTTGTTGTCGATATTATAAAGTAATTTGCGTTATCGTATTGTTACAAATTTCGTTTTTTTAAATGCTATTAAAGTTAAATTCTAGGCATAAAACACAAAAAATTTTTAAATATTACTTTTTTCTTTGAAAATGTAATAAAATGATATAATTTGAATATCTATATATATAAAGTACATAGTATTTTTATAATTGTGAATTCTTATATTTCTTTATCGAAGAAACATTTTTTTTTTAAGAACATCGCAAAGAAATTTGTCTTCATAATAAAAAAAGTATGTAAATACATAAAAAAAATTTTTTAGTTCAATATTTTAGCAAATTAATATAAATATGAAAAAATCGCTTGTTTTAACATTTTTAATTTTGTGCAAATTCAAAATTTTTGTAGAATATTATAAATTATAAATTTAATTATAATTACTGATATAAATTAATAATGATATTTATCACTACTGACAATGAAGAAACCCATTTTACAAAAGTTCTATTTATACTTTACTCAAGTGTACTTTCTGTCGTTTTTACGCTGACGAAGTTACATCTTAAAATTAAACTTATTTTGTGCATATTTAAAACTCGAAACGCAGTTCGCTAAAATATGTTAATGCTGATTTCGAGCAAATTTTGAGAAAAAGTACTAGAATTTAGCTTATTACAATTTAACAAATGGCAAGATTCTTCAAGTCATGGCCACTAAATTACATAGAACTGTAAATACATTTGACATTAATATATAAAATTATTCCAGACTATTATCTCTTCGACAAGAAAACTCGAAAAATTACATGGTCTTATGCAAGAATATTTTAACTTACCAATTTGTGATAGCTCTTCTCGATTCATTTTCTATTTATAAAATAGCAAGGGCAAGAACGAACGCGTGGCCTAGATGAAACGCACAAGTCTTATATTTATTAAATATTGCTTTGATCGCAATATTATTTAGCAGCTTTAGTATAGCTCGCAAATTGTTGTAGTTGGCGTTATTATATCGGATAAAATTGTTGCGGATAGATAGTTGAACCGAGTGTGAAATAGCTTTGTCCTCCCCATATACATTAGTTTCAAATAATATTGAACAATTTTTAAATCTGAAGCCGTTCTCTAGCTTTATACAACGTTTTTGACGGAAAAAAAACATTTCTGTCAGAATCAAAGCATGCGCAAATAAATACACATACACACACAAACTGGTACATATCAAAACATATTTGATTTTAATGTAAAAAATCTACAATTAATTTATTAAAATATTTATACAAATTTGCGTTATCTCATACATCTTGACACATTTATGAAAATATACATAAATAAGTAGATATATACATATATACATATATATAGTGAATCAAGTGAAAAAAAGAGTTAAAAATTTCTCATTAATTCTGCTAATATTTGATACATGTAGAGAATCATAAATAGAAAATTTGAATATTTGATTAAAAAAGTAAAATTAATACTATCGGCTATAGCAATATCACAGCAAATTTACAGAAGAGTGAAGCACATTGCATGGTTATTTATATTTGAGATAGAAGAAAACTTTAGTTTTTTTTCTCATATATATTACTACAATTGCAATTAAACAATTTTATAAATTTTGTAAACATTATTTAAATACATATGTACACAATATAATATACAAATAATAAATTTTGACATTGTTAACTCGACTAATGTTTTTAAAGAATTTGAAAAAAATAATTTCATGGCATTTATAGCAGCTATATTATACATATACATACAAACATGCATATACATATATATGTATATATACAAATAAATAAATATGCATATATGTATCAGGGATCCGGACCAAAACAAAATTAGGGTTTGGTTTCGGTTACTGTTTAATAAAATATTTAACAACTGTTTCGGTTCCAGTTTCGGTTTTTTGATAAATAAAGAAAATCGAAACCGTTTAAATAATTTTTTTCGGTTACGTTTCCGATTTTTTAAAATTTTTACTTTTCGTTTTTCTAATCAAATTAATTTCTAAATTATATTACTTTAAAAAATTATTATTAATTTTTATGACATAAATAAACAACACATTATATATTATACATGAATATATATATATATATATTCATGTATAATATATAATGTGTTGTTTATTTATGTCATAAAAATTAATAATAATTTTTTAAAGTAATATAATTTAGAAATTAATTTGAATATCTATCTATATATATAAGTGCCGTCCGTCTGTCTGTCTGTATGTACGCGAACTCCTTCCACATTTGTGGACCGATTTTTGTGAAACAGGTATCAAAATGTTGCAAATTTTTCGGGGGTGGCTGCTGTGGGGTTTATTTTCATTTAAAAAAAAATTTTTTTTTTCTCATAGAGGAGGGTATGTTTTCCTGAAAATAATTTTTTTACAGATTTTTACGCCATTTACGCCAATGTGTTTAGGGTGTTCCAAAACATTGTATGTGGGTGGTTGCGTGGGTTTTGCCCACCCACGCAACCAATGCACTTATACATTTGTTCACCGATTTTCAATAAATTCGTAAAAAAATTCAGCAAATTTTTCGGTGATGGCTACTATATGTGATTTTTTTAACCCACCCTCGCAATCACCCACGCACCCACCTACGCACTCATACATTTGTTAACCGATTTTCAATAAATTGGTTCCAAAATTTCGCTAATTATTCGGGGATGGCTACTATATGTGATTTTTTTTGTTTTACACCTTCACCCACGCACCCACCCAAGCAATCACATATTTATTAACCGATATTTTCGAAATTGGTAATAAAATTTTCGATATTTTTAAGGGATGACCATTATGGTTATTTTAAAATTTTGCCCACCCACGCAACCACCCACGCACCCACCTACGCAATCATATATTTTTTCATCTATTTGCATGAAATTGGTAACAAAATTTATCAAATTTTTCGGGGATGGCTATTATATGTGATTTTTAACAAACCCTCGCAACCACCCACGCACCCACCCACGTACTAATACATTTGTTCACTGATTTTCACGAAATTGGTGAACGATTCGAAATTGGTATTAAAATTTTCAAATTTTTAATTTTTTAAGTTTTGCTAACACACGCAACCACCCACACACCCACCCACGCACTCATAAATTTGTTAACCGATTTTCACGAAATTGGTACCAAAATTTCGAAAATTATTCGGGGATGAATATTATATGTGATTTTTTTAGTTTTGTCTACTTACGCACCCACCCACGCATCCACACACGCATTCACACATTTATTAAACGATTTTCACTAAATTGGTACTAAAATTTCGCAAATTTTTCAAAGATGGTTACTGTATGTGATTTTTTTTAAGTTTTGTCTACATACGCACCCACCAACGCACCCACTCACGCATTTACAAATTTATTGACCGATTTTCAAGAAATTGGTAGCAAAATTTAGCAAATTTATTAGAGATGGCTACTATGTGGTTTTTTTTTAATTTTACACCCCAACTCACCCACCCACGCATCTACTCACGTGCGTGCGCATTTAAAAAATGTTATTTTATGTTAAAAAACTTTGTAGTTATAAAAGAGAAACATATAATTTTAATAAAATCATCTTTTGGTAGTGGCGTGATTGTTAAATGGTGTTATTAAGTAAGAGCATTTATTTATTAATGTATTGTTTTTTTTAAATCGTAAAAATTTTTAAATTATTTTGTTCAGTGAGATTTTGCAAAAATCACCCCTTAGAGGTGATGAGTTTTATTTACATGTCATTTCAGAAATGACTATCTATCTATCTATATCTATATATATAAGTAGCTGGTTTCACATATTAAATGTCATCATTGATCAAACGAATACAAATCAATTTGAAAATACAATCATGGAAGAAAATAATATACCGAAAGAAATAGAAAAAGAAATTGAAGAATTTCTAAATGGTAAATATAAATAATAATTAATTTATTTAAATAAAATAATATTTTTTTTTTAATTTGTTAATTGTTTTATTTAAATTAATATATTATCACATTAACATATAATCTAATATATTTTTTAATTAAAAAATTTCAGTAATTGAAGATGATCAAATAAATACAAATGAATTTGAAAATTCAATTGTGGAAGAAAATAATATACCGAAAGAAATAGAAAATGTTCTGATAAATGAAACAAATGGATTTGAAATTAAAAATATAACGATGAATCAATTAAATATATCAACAGAAATTGAAGAATTTCAAAATGGTAAAAATATAAACAATAATTAATTTATTTAAATAAAATGATATTTTTTTATAAATTTGTCAATCGTTTTATTTAAATTAATATTATTACATATATATAAAGATATAACCTAATCTATATATATAAATAAAAAATTTCAGTACTTGAAGATGGGCTAGATCATGTATTAATCTCTCTCGTCGTACACCACTTTGCCGTAGTGAGAGAGCTCACCCGATACTTGTATCGGGTGCTAAGAGTGTACAGTTCCATCTTTGGTGGAACAAGGGGATGCCAGCGGGTCCCATAGGGTCTTCTTCTTCGGAAGTTGGCCCACTGCTGGTAGAGGAAGGAAAACCTCGATAAAAATCCCGGAGAGGAGGCTCCGTTAGTCTGGTAAGACAATCTCCTAAGGGAAGGAAAACCCCGACAGAAAACCAAGTGAAGAACTTATATACAACATGGACAGCACAATGAAACGAAAGACTTTCCTGGGGTCGGATACCAGGAACCGGCGGGGGGGGGATATTGTCCCGGTTTCCCCCTCGTCGTCATCGGACGACGGGCCATCTGGTGCCTTGACGGCGAGGGCACCAGAGGAAACGGTTATCGCGCGGGCTAGTGGGGAAGTGTGCCGTGACACAGTGGACAGCTTGATGCACTTGTGGAGGAACACTCATCTGCCACTGTGGAGGATCCGCAGGCGGCTTGTGGAGTTCACTGGGGCCTGTTCAGAGGAAGATCGAAGTCATAAAGATTTCGATCTCCTCGTAGACCTCAGGGACGAGCTGTTGCAGTCTGACATCAAGGACTACAAGGATCCTTTCGAGTCTGAGAAAGATTCTCAGTCCTCGATGGGATCTCTTTCGAGTGCGAGTGCGAGTGAACGGGGGAGAGACTCTCCTGAGCCCCCCCGGTCGTGTGTCAGTTCGCGAAAACCGAGCAGGGACTCCGGCGAGCATGCTCGGTTGATTGAGGTGGAAGTGGTTCGCGACACTTCGGATGAGGCGGGGGAGGAGGACCCCTCCTTCATTTCTATTGGATCGACCTCACCATTGGGGGAGGATGAGGCGTTGTTGCCTCGGACCGAGGTACGGACTCCTGCGAGAGGACGGGTCTCTCCGAGGGCAGGTCCATCCGGAGGGAAGAGGACCCCTAAAGGTAAGTCCTCAACTTACGTTGAAAAGCGCGGTCGACCGGCTACGACCGGTGAGTACGTTGGGCTCGCTAAGGCGAAAGAGCGCCTGAATGCCGCGCTCAGAGAGGAGATCCTCCTGAAGGATGCCGATAGGGTGCTGGATCCTCTCATCGGTCCAGACCTCACGAGGATGGGTCGGGAGCAGCTCCCCTCCAGAGAGGAGTTCCGGGAGGGACTTACAGGTGTCTCTGCGCTGGACCTTAAGGTTCTGGCGGAGAGATACCTGGGTCAAATTAGAAAGGTTGCCGAGGTTACCGGGTTGGAGGAGATTCTGGTGAGGGAGTTGGCGGTTTCCTCCTCTAGACTGGAGGAGATCGTAGGGGTGTGCGAGGAGAGGATCTCTACCGCAGCGGTCCCCGAGGTAGAGGGCATGAGAGCGGAGAATGCCGGATTGAGGAGGCGGGTTGCCACCCTGGAGAAGGAGGTCTCGAGGGTGACTGGGGAGTTGGGGGCCCTCAGAGCCAGTCTTCCCAATCTTGGGGAAGAGGTTGAGCGCCTCCTTTATCGGGAGGCTCCGAAAAAGGCGGCCAAGGCAGCGGAGCTGAAGAGGAGGAAGAGGGAAGACCTGGAGGAGCTGCAGGCTTCCAGGCGCTGCGTGGAGTCGGAGGGGGCTCTCTCGCTTATTAAGGAAGCAGGGGGCACCTCGACTTTGCTGGAGGAGATGACGTCGCTCCTGGACCAGCGTTTGCTGGATATGAGGGGCGATGCCGTTTCGGCGGTTTTGGCGGCGTTGCGGCCGGGTCCGGTCGGGGAGTCTGGGGCCGGGGTTCCTCCTCTTGGAGGATCTCCCGAGCCCCCTTCCTCGGCGGGTGGAGGAGGTGCGTCCGTCGCAGGTGCCGCCCCGGTTTCGGGGGGCTCCGCGCCCTCTGCCGCTGCGGAGGGTGTCGCGGATGCCTCTCGGGCTGGGGCGTCTAAAGGACGAAGGAAGAAGAAGACCCGGCGTGGGCGTCTGCCTGGCGGAGCTTCCGGTGGAGGGGTTCCGGCGGTTGCGGACTCTGCGCGTGGGACTCGGGAGAGAGTCCACGTACCGCTCGCCTCCGTCGTGTCGTTGACGGTGGCGGGCGACGGGGAAGATCGCCCG